>NW_008603461.1:9873-17456 GCF_000691845.1 Merops nubicus | reverse complement strand
GCTGAAAGCTTGCAGAGATTGTAGGTGTAACCATGAGGCCTTTTTTTTTGAAAAACTAACAATTGCTATATATGGTCTGCTTTGGAGACTATTCCCTTTGTTTATTCTCTTTTAGGAACTGGCTTTCCTTTGTAGGTTTTATTTTTCCCTACTTCAGTGCTGCAGCACCTGGACGCAGTTTTATGGATTCTGCACATATCCTGTGGAAGAATGTGGTTTTAAAATCTGTCCCAGCTTTGAAAAAGAAGCTTTAACTTAAATGATCAAAGTATCTTACCACTCACATACTTAAAAAAGCTTTTCTAGTGCATTCACAATTAGCCTCTTTCTATTGATGGACAAAGTGCAGAATAGGGACAGTTGTATAGTGAGTCAGTCACAGAGTAGTAACCAGAGCCTTGGTTGTCGACTTACTTCTGAATCAATCATAGAGTAGTAACTAGAGCCTTGGTAATCAACTTACTTCCACTGTAGAGATGGTATTGGTCAAAACCAACCCGCAATCATCAAGTAGAGAATGAAACTCACACTGAGAATATCTGGAAATTTTGGGAAAATTATGCAGACTAAAAACTCTTCTATGTGACCGAAAAAAAAATAAAAAATACATATACACAATATTGTCCTCTGCAGAATAAAGCAGATAATGATTTCATAGGTCCTTTCTGTGATGGGTTTCACAAAAATTTGGTGTGGTATTTTAATTTTTTTTTTTTTTCCTAAATAACTGAAAAAATGACATGAAGAACTAATGTTATTCCAGTCAATTTAAGAATCATTCAAGACATAAATTAATATTAAGTGAAATATATTGTCATCATAGTGTCTTAAGATGCTTAAGTATTCTCATCATGTATGGTGACTTTTTGGAGTTTTATCTAGGGTTTTATTATATTTGTTTTCAGGTTGTTTTCCTTATCTGTAAGATAGCAAGGTCTATGCAGACTACATCATTTGTTGAGGCTTATAGTACCTAGAATTTGACCATATAATATTTTCTCCATATTTTCACTTAAACGTAAGAAGTCCTTCACAAAACAATAGTCAATAGCCTGTTACTCTGAAGCTATCTTGATGGAGCAGGAGTTTATTAATGGTATCCAGAAAGGTCACTGTGACACTGCTAAGAAGTAAATATGGATATAGAAACTTGAAGATGAGTTGATTCATTTCACACAGGTAAATACTCAGTGCTGCATAACTGTCTTCTTTTAATTAACTTGTCAAAAGATTTTGACAAAGACCTCCAGTGGATTACTGAGTAAACCTGAACTGCAGATTACCTTTATTGAATCATTTATTGTCTTTCAGAGCTTTTAACAGAAGTGATTTAATCAAGCCAGTTCTATTTTCTTATCAATTTTCTGCTTATGTTTTGTTTGCATTAGTTACTACAAGGTTTTCCAGCACCACTTTTATGTTGTTGTTTTTGTTTTGCTTTCATGTTTGATATAATAAGACTACGTTTGAACACACACTTCAGATCTTCCTTAATATCTTTATCTGGATTTCTCTACCTACCAATTTATCAGAAAAAAAATAATGATCCCAGGCTTTTTCTTTCACTGGTTGTAAACCTGTCTTTATGTGAATGGATGACATCTTCAGTTTCACACTGCAACATTGACACAAGTTGCTGTTGGAAGTAAACAGACATGTACAAAGGGAGCTAAATAGTATTAATTGCTTTTCTCAGTTCCCCGTTAACTGTGTTTTATTTTATATTAGCATTTCTCTAGACACAATTTCGTGCCACCAGAATACATTACCAGAACTGTATTAAGGAGATACAAATATAAATTTTGGTTGTCACAAACTGACACATTTTAGAATACAAGCCACAAAAAAATATATTTGGCAACTAGTTTTGGACTTGGAATTCAAAGGAGTGGGAGGGAAGTTGGAAAAGGGCTGATCGTCTTTTCCCATTAAGTATTTTCAAACACAGGTACTACCTACTCTCTGAAATCTTTTAATGAGAGTAAAGAGAATTATCTTACCAAAACTTCGTGGAGGGTGCATAAAACTATAAAGATGATGACCTAGTTTTGCATAGGTATAGACACCCCTGGGAGCTGTCATAATAGGGGTGCTGCCATTTACTAGTGAAGTATTTTGCTCATCCTAAACAGTGTGGTTGGAGAACAGTGTCCGTTGCTTCTTTCTACTAACATGCCCACCTACTATTTATATAAGAAAATGAAAGAAGGTTAGCACTGGGAAAATGACTGATATAATAATGGTTGATATGGTGTGTTGATTACTGCATTGAATCATACTCAACATTGATGGTTTTTGGTATAAAAATGCCTTCTATCCAGATCATCCAAAATGGATGGTGAAATTTACAATTAAGAAATGTTAAGTAATGTCTATCAACCTCATCTGTGGTTTAGCAGTAATGTTTTGCCATGTCAGGAATAATAAAAAGACCCTATGCTGTTGAAGCACTTTGTCTTCAGTCTTGAATGAAATTTATGTTTTGGTTTAAAGAAATAAGTTATTCCCTAAAAATGTAGTTTTCATTGAAACAAGAAATATGAATTGTATCTGATAGAATCACCAATTTCACCTGAAATTTGAGGGGAGAATGGAGATTCACTAAATTAGGTTTTGTTTTGGTTTTTATCATCCTTCAGCTCACTATACCATTCATGCTGGGAGACAGTGCAATTCCCTCCTGTGCCCAGAGGATTTGGATCCATATACACTGTCACGTTATGGGCTGTCCAGAGAAGCAGTGATGAGGGAGTCTTATTCTGCTTCTCAAGGTTATTTAAGGCACTGGACAAAAAACCCTAGACACCAATGATATGTGTACAGCACACACATCAAACACTTTGGCACAGTGGAAGTTTGAATAGTATAAAAAGGGTGCAACAATATGAAGAGAGAAGACTCTATTAATCTGCTTCTCTTTTCCTACTTGTATCCTTTTGCAGGACATTTAGAACAGTTGACCTATGTGAATTGGATTAAGATTTCATCAGAGAGGAGAAGGAATTGAATTGTTTCCTGCAGTCTGGATAGGGGCTATGAGTACTCAGTTATTCAGTTAAAGGAGGGCATTGTTTTCATTGCATTCACAGTATCTGAGTCTCATCCTTCATTTCGTTTACCTTCTTTCATTAGATACCTTTTAGCATAATATAAATCAGACATTTTTCTTGGAAGCATTTTCACTTTGAATGAAACACGTGCACACAAATGTATGTGTGTACATATACATATAAATTATTTGTATTTATTTGTCCATATACAAAATTTCATCAATTCAGTGGCAAAAAAGCTTTTTTGTTTGTTTTACTTTTGAAATCAGCAAGGAAAGCAAAACATCTCTTATAAGCACTGCTTGTGTACACTTGTATATTCATGATGACTACGGTCTTAAAGTTTCCAGTTTCCTACAGAGTTTTGCAGTTTTGATAAAATTATATTCTATATAGCAAAATTGCATACAATTATAGCAATGTTCAAAGTCCCTATGGAACTGAATAATGGATTGTTAATTAGAAATATTTATAAAAAAACAGTTGAAAGAAAAACCTTCTTGCATAGTTTAAGGTAGATAAGGAAAACTTTCAGAGGAAAAAAAGAGCTGATAAAGTGAGTGTATTTGGGAAAATATGTTTAGTGCGGCAGTACAGTCCAAAATAGATGCTGCATGCAGCACATAAACATATTAATTTGTCAGCAGTTTCTCCATGCTGAAATACTCAACACAGTTTTAAAAGAACTATACTGCAGTCTGAGTGGTATGCTGGCAAGATGCCTGCACTTGTTCTACTGTTACAGGATAGTTTTATTTACTTCATAAGGATATGAACATGATTACTTTTTCAGTTCTTGTAATGTCCATTTTGTCCTTCTCAAAAACGTCTATACTTTGTCTTCCAAACATCTAGCTCCTTTATCAGCAGGTTAACTGGGAGAAAAAAAAAAAAAGAAAAAGAAGAAAAGAAAGTATGTCATCATCCAACCCATATTCAGAACAAAGCAATTAATTTGATGGGTTGACAGTTAAAAAAGGTAGCTTCTGACAGACATCCAGTGTGATGTGAGCCAGAATGATGTACTGTATCACACTTTCCTTAAAAGGGAAAGTAAATCAGGCATCCCAGAGGTAAGTCTTTTGTATTCCATTGAAGCTTTTCAGTATTAGTGCATCTTTGTTGTGTATTCCTGACAAGTTATAAAGATTTCTACTGTACTTAAAAGATATTTGAGAAGAATTCACAAAGGGCTGTATGCAAATCCCACAAAGAAGAGGTGAAGACCCAGGCAGAGGGCAAAGAAAGCAGCAATGCATTGTTCAGTCACAGTACAGCTGCTGTGCAGACCTCTGTAGCTATCCAAGGGCAATGGGGACAGGGATCAGGTTAGCAGAACAGTATTTGGACCATTATGCTCCCTTTGAAGTCCATTAGCTATTATAGTGGTTAAATTATTATCAGTTACTGCTCCTTTTCTACTTCGTATAAATGCTCATGCATGGATGGGAAACGAGCACAAAGTGAGTAACCTTTAGTGAGTTTTGATTGAATATAAGCATTGAAATCACACAGATTAGAAAAAACTTGTGACGTCTTTGGTATTTACATCTTGGAAACATCCCATATTCCCAGTTCTCGAGAGAAGACAAAGCAGTATGACCAGCTGCTTCAAAGACCTGTTTTCTGTGAAGGAGGCATGTCTTTAAGATGTGGAAGGGATAAGTTATGTTTTTTTTAAATCGAAGGATTGATGTTAACCACTATTAAGTATAAATGCTTTATATAGACATTGTCTCAGAGGAAAAAAAAATAAAATAAAATTGGCTAACAAGTGCTTAACATATCTCTGCCAAACAACAAACTGGCTAAAGCTGATCCTGTCTCCTGCATTACCAAAGGAACAATAAATTCCTTTGCATTGGCCAAACAGTTGCATTGGCCAGTAAGGAAGCAAATTATATAATAATCTGTAATTCAGAATCTAACTAGTCACTCTGGTGTGACTTCTAGTCTGTTGGAGACCATGCTCTAGCTCCTATTGGAGTAACATGACCTTTCGTGTTTTCTCTTTTGGAATAATTCCAAATATACTATGTTTCCTTTTCATGACAGAGGTGGAAGACTATGTAGTAAATGGAATTTTAATTATACAATCAATGTCAACCTGCATTTTGAACCCTAAACTGAAATATATCATCTAAACCCTTTAGAGGTTATGTCCAGGTGATAAACAACTGCATTAAAATACTAATTAACTTTAAGATTTATGTTTCATTGCAACTATGTTTCGGATTACAGTGTTCATTAGGAAGATTTAGCAAGATAGAGGATTTAGATTGATTTTTGCCAGCTTTGTTCTTCCTAGTTGCCAAACAACCAAGAGAAATAATGGATGTACATGTAAGTTCTGCAGGCCCACATATAGGAAGTTACAGCTACAGCCCCCTCTTTACAAATAGTGTGGCTTTCATACATAGTTTGATTAAAGTTCTTAAACATACAAACTTTGTGATATTGAAAGTTTATGCACTGAGATTTTCCAATATTTACCATACTTTGTCTTCCTAAAGTCTGGGCCAAACCCTCCTCTGAGGGTTAGTTCCCAGGACCATTAGCTCAGGTATTGGGATTTAGCTTAATGCACTTTAAAAAAAAAAAAAAAAAGTAGTCAAAATTTGAGTTTTAATTCATGGGATGTTTTACAGTGTTTTTACTTTGTTGCTTGTGGATCTCTACAATTCCTTCTACAAATGTCAACATTGAAAAAGGTTTAGAAAAAGGTTTACCAGGCAGCAAATTGCTCAAGCCCATGGAAGTTACCTAGTGAAACATTTTGAAAGCAAGAGAATTAATACAAAAAACCCCATACATCTCACACAGACCATATAATAAACAATCACATTACTCTTTGAAAACGAAATAGTTTATCAACAATCACTCTTAAACCCTGTGTTCCTCTCTTTTTTTAACAAATCTCGCTTTTGCAGCAAAGTATTTTTCTAAACAAGATTATTTCAGTGGCTAGTTGTGAATGTTTAGGGTTAGGACTAGACAAATGACAGACACTCTCTGTTAACCCCTCTCTGTCCCCAAAGAGGAAGAGAAAAGAAATGAGAGAGAGAGACTCATCTATAAGAACAGTAAAACAGCTTTAATGAAAATAATAATAATAAAATGGAATATTGATTTTTCAGCATACTATTTGATATTATTTCTCTATATCACAGATATTTTAACATTTTTATTAATGATGATGCCAATAAGCTTGCATATCTTTTGTAATTCCCAAATAATGTACTCCATGCAGCTTCAGGTATATACAGTGACTGATACATAAACTCATTGGTCCATGTTGTGAAAAGTTTCAGACAAGATGAGTAGTTGATTCTTCAATGTAGTGCACACCAAGGAGTACAATGATGCTTCCATCATTATAGCCTTCTCTGAATCTACTATATTCCTTATTCTGTAACAAATCACCAGTTTATGGACTTCCAGAGCTGGATGTTTTCTCCTCAATATTCTGATTAGTAGACTTTAATTAACTTTTCATCTGTGGATTTGCATATTCACTTTTCAAACACATTTATAGTTTGGCATTCAAACATCCTTTGGCAATCTGCACCACATTTTAATTATGTGCTGTGTGAAACATGCTTCATTTTGTTTGTTTTAAAGCTTCCACCTAATAATTTCCTTTTTGTACCCCTTGGGTTTTCTGCTATTAAAAATTGTATAGCAGCTGTAATTCATCAGCATTATCCATTCCTTTCTCCTTGTGTTCCTCCCTCCTTCTCCAGTTGTCTTCCTTGCAAGCTTGAGAGTATTACATTAATGCATCTCTCTCTGTAATGAAGTTGTTCTTCAACTCTGATAATATCTTGTGTCGTTCTCAAGTTGTCCTCTACCATTTTTGTATTGCTGTATCCTGACTTTCTCTTTTTGCACTATGAGTGCATCATGGATTAATAAATTTGCAATTTTTTTTTTTTTTTCCCATGGATTTTCAGTGGTTTTCAGCTCCTTCCTAGTACTCCCTAACATCATATTTGTTCCTGAGCATTGAGCTAATGGTCATAAAAAGTATATATCCACAATGAGGCCACAGTCTAAGTGGTACCTGACATTGAGATACATATGGTGTATGTATAGCTCCTGTGAGTTTTCCTTAAATTTAGCATTTTACATTTGTCTAAATCTATCTTCAGTTTGTTTTCTAGATTATTTTGATTCTTACTTTATTGATAAAACTTTGAGGTAGATTTGCTTCTTCCCAAGAAAACCTTCAGAGACATTTTGGCTTAGACCATGACTACATTAGGTCTTGTTCATCTCTGCCCATGAACTGAGCTAGTTTGAAGCTTGAACCAGGTTAGAGCTGGGTACCTCTCTGAAAGACTATTAGACCATGTGGAGTTTATGATTTTTCAGGTACAATTCTATTCGGCAAATGCCTTGCTTATGATCAATTCAGAGGGCAAATAAAGTGAAGTCATACCTGTTGACAAATACAGCCTGGCTGCCACACTTAACACTCTTTATGTGATTTTTCTGGTTTCTAGTAGCATAAATACTGTTTCAGCTGTGTGG
>NW_008603461.1:1814-9788 GCF_000691845.1 Merops nubicus | reverse complement strand
GCAGGAATGTAACCTTGCTCGTGCTTTGAGGACACAGAGAGGAGTGAGATGAGTAGTCTCATCCTACCTTGGTTATGTTGATCCCTTGATAGTCCATGTGACAAATTAGCTTTCCAATTTCCTCTAAAGATTTGATCTAGGGGAACAATACTATTCAGCTCAGGGTTGCATGCTTGCTTTTAATTTTTATGTTAGTTGGATTATTTATATTGGTAAAGTTGTGTTTTTCCTAGCTGCTGATGGAACCTTTTGGATGATCATTTGAATGAAAAATTAATTTGTTCAGATGATTGATTTTTATCTCAGCATGTAACTAGGAATATATATTTGTTACAATGTGTTTCTTTTCTGCTTTCTTCATTGGAAACTACTTGCATATTTCTCCTCAGCATAAAAAGTTGTTTCAGTGGGGTCACGGCCCTCGGAGTTCGGCTGGCTGTCAGCATTCCAGCTGAATGGCATCTGTACTTACATCCTGCTTCAAGGAGAAGTGCAAACAATCATGCTGCTTCACAAATAAAAATCTCAATATTTATGTTTAAATCGCTTTTGATTAAAAGCCAATTACACTGAAGATGATGCAAATTTGTCCTACTTTTGTTTGAGCAAATCCAGAGATAAAAGCCCTGGATCTAAACACATTTTTCTGCTCCCCATTGAACTGTCTGTTGTTTTGAAATTATAGCTGCTCTATAACTCTAATCAACCACAGCAGGATGTCAGAATATATGACTATATGAAGGAAATATGCAAAGGTAGTGCCTGTTAGGTACCTCTAAACTGCCATCTTCCATAACAACTGCCTCGGGCAGTTTTAGGGTATTCCTGGTTGATTCTGCACTCAATGACATTTGATATTGTGTAGAATTTGCAGAAGAAATACAAACAAAAATCTGCATATTATTTCATTTTGCAGAAACAACAACTTCCAAAATTCTTGAATCTCTATTGCCTTTCTCTGTGGAAGCTGAAAATAAAATTTTCATCAGCTTTATGAAATAACTATACTTCCATGTGATAAAAGCTGAACAGAGAAGACAATTAAGAAATAGAAATTGAGATGGCATCTCCATGAGATTTGTAGGTGGATTTACTTAGCTGACTAGTGAGTAACATTCAAATAATATGGAGGATTTATATTTTGGTCTTTTCTTCACTTAATAATATTGAAGCTTACTCTTACACACAGGACTTCCCTATGTGTCTTTGCTGAAGCTCTGTGTAATCATATTGTAAGGAATAGCTAATAATAAGGTGAGGCTAATATACAAACCTCAGCATCTTCAGTACGTGGTTTATAAAACAATACCATTTTAATAACTGGAAAAGAAAATTAATAGAACACTCATGTGTCTAAAACAAAACACTCAAGAATATAATTAACTTATTTGAACGCTGAAGTCCCTTTAAGTAAATTATTATAAATGGCAGTGGACTTGAGCATAGATTGAGACTAGGTCTAAAACAACACATTCCGTACTACTCAGGAAATATGTTTCACTGTTCATGAATAAACATAACATGCACAGTATGATACCACAAGAGAAAAAGATGATATAAGAGGAAAAGTTCCTCCTGCAAAATAAATGCTCTGTAATGTAAAATAAACACAAGACAGCAAATGGAAGGAATAAAAAATAAGCAAACTACAAGGCTATTGCTTCTTTGAATCAAGAAGACACATAAGGCATTCTATTCTGTTTACACTTTCGTGGGGTGATATTAATCAGGCTATCTACTTAGCTATCACAGTATTTCTGTTTTTTCTAGTTAGATCAGAAATGGGGGGGGAGGTGGTTTTGGGTTGTTTTTGGTTTGTTTTGGTTTTGGTTTTTCCAAATACGATTGGAATTCCTGCATAGGTCAGCTTTGTTTTTCATAGAACATTGTCTGTAGGTAAAAGACGTATTAAGTTTTTATTTCTCTGATTACTTGTTTCTTATGTCTATTCTAGTGAGCCAAGTTTAAATTCTTGATATATCACATTCAACACCCAAGAAAAAAGTTCACTGAGAGTAAAAGAGAGCTAGGGAAGGATGAGACAGAATCCTTTGCAAAATATCTTTTTGTAGGTACTCCATACACTTACTAATATCTATTGTACCTCTCCTGATTCTCAGAGGCAGATCAAACTTGAAAGAAGACTGAATTCAAGTACAATTTTTGCTACTTGAACTGAGCACATTGCATGGCTCTTATCATCTTCAAAGGTTGCCTCCTACTTTATGAATAATGAGTCCTTTAAGCAATGTTGTCAAAATAAAATAGCAAATAGGTCCCTGCTATGCACAATTATAATTGTTGAAAGGAGACAGTAGTAGTAAAGGTCAGAGAGGTGTTTTTTTTTTGTTGTTTTGTTTGTTTGTTTGTTTGTTTGTTTTTGTTTTTTAAAAAAAAAGCTCCAGACTAAATAGATAAGCCTCGGTCTAAGAAACAATTAGAAACAGAAATTTTAATCTAATTATTCCTATCATACAAAACCTTTCTAATTATAGTTAAGCATAATGTGGAAAGTTGAATTGAAATATACTCAAACTTCATAGTATTGTAAGGTTACTTGAATAACAATTCAGATTTAGATATCTGTAGCATTTCAAGACATATAAGTAAACAAGCTTATTATCTTCCTGTTTCATCTTTTTTTTTTTTTTTAAACATTTCAACATGGTAGTATGCATTAATGTGTGCAATATTTGTATTGCTTATTAATGCATATTTCTGGGTAACAATAGTAACATTTTTTTCTGTATTTTTACTATTTTTTTTTTTTTTTCACTTAAAAAGCTTTTCTTGAAATTTGAAAGCTTGAAATGAAATCAGAACATCTACCACTCTGAACCAGCAAAAAAGGTAAGGGTCTAGATTTAAAGATATATCTAGGAACTTAATTTTCAATTCAACTTCAGTGAGAACTGTGATCCTAAATTCCTCCATAAGTCTTGACCAGAAATATTATTCATATACACAATTTCAGAATGCAGAATAAATCACTTATAAACAGTGTTTTCATGTTTCTCTGCTCTGTCCAGAAATCCAGGCTTTCTGACTAGAACTTATAAAGCTATTAAACGTTAAGTTCTTTTGTTTTAGTCTTCTGTGCAAAACCAGAATTTTTAAACCCTCCTTCACATCAGTACACATTTACTCTCAATTATCCTGAGAACTCTGTTTTCTATGACTCCAGTAAACAACCAATTCTAATAATTAATATTGCTTTGAGCATCATTTTCCTGCTCTAAATTTAACCAAGATTTCAGAGGCATTAAATTTAACAGCCCAATCTTAGAACACACTGATTATTTTTTTCTGTTTAAGAGTTTTAGAATAAACATAATAATTAGAAAGAAGAATTTAGATAAACTAATTGTGTGTGAAAAACTGAACATACAGAATATAGTGGGTTTCATCTTCTTAAATTAAAAATAAGTTAACATTTACAAACCATTATTTGAGGTGTTTAAAATGTATTAGAATTTAATAGAAGAAAAGTCCTCATCTGCAACAAAGGGACAGTAAATGATCCCAGATTAAGCCCTTTGATATTTTTCCTTGATCTGTTCAAATGTTGGTCAAGAGCTAGGGTGACATTCAAGATGCTGGATCTCCTATCTATCGGGATGATATTTTGAGTAGTTGAATAGAAGGTCCCTTTGTCCAGCTTCATGCCTGCTGTAGTGATTTGTAAGAAATGATATGGCTTATCCAAATAAGAGTCATCCTTTATGGATTGAACCCAGTGTCAAATTGGAGATGCCTTTGCATGTATTCCTCCAGATTCTATCTGGTAAGAAGAAAAAGAAGAAAAAAGTGTGTGAGCAGCACAGCCTTTATTCACATTCACATCAAGTAGTCTATTTACCTTAGTTACTTCAAATGCTTGCAACAACCAGAGGAAGCTTCTGGATAATCCACAGTCTGAGATGGGAGATGAAACTATTAAACTGGCTTGAGAAGCTTAAATACACACACAGTCAAACTGCTTAAACCACAGGAAAAAAAAATATATATTAACAAAAAGGGACTTATTAGTCTCAATCTTGCCTAGATAGTAGTTGCACAACAGATATTTAGTTGCATTCCATTCAGCTCCTCTCCTCTACATTAGGCACATTAGAGCCAAATCAGAATGTTTGGGAATCCTTGCAAAGTCTTACTTGACAGAACCCTAGTGCAGTGAATCCTTAAGGTCACAAAGGATAATAGGTGGCCTATCATTATGATAATGTTAAAGTAAAACTGCATTGTGTTTGTGTTAGGTCCATCAGATGACTCCACAGTGGATTGTAAAACATTGAATAAAGCATTATGAAAAAATACTATCACTTTTTTATTAATCTTAATTTGCACAGTCCAAGGAAGAAACATTAGCAGAATGAAAAGCTTATATATTGTGCCTTCCCTTAGATAAATGAATAGGCATAGCAAAATTTGTTCTATTTTTTATTTTCCTTATTCTTAATTTTGTTGCTATTTTTAACACTCTGATAGATGGAATTTTGCTGTTGTGATTTTTATGTGATCCTGAAAGAACAACTCAAAGAATTACAGTTACTTTGTGTGAGGGCTTAATAGAGAGGAACAAGAAATTACTGGTTGACTAAATGGATTATCATCAGCTCATTGCAAAAGTCAATAAATGTTTTAGAAAAACTTTCCACAAAGTTCGTGGTTTTTCTGCCAAATTTTGCTGGATTTCATTTTATTTTGAACACATTCTCCTGAGTTTTGACATTATTATTAACATTTTCCACTTTACTATGTGCTTAAAATAATAATACTAATAATGTTTGAGATGAATAATTAGATTACTGCTTTAAAAGATAGAAGAAATAATGAATACTACCTTTCTGTACCTGATGAGCCCTATTCTTGGAATAAACAGATTGGCAAGATGAAAGAAGAAAAAGAAGTAAAATAATATAATAAATAATTAGCTTGCCTAAATATTTTATGTGTAACTAAAAGTAATTTTCTATAAAATTGCATGTTTCAGATGTGGTAAATGGACTGCCATGGAGCAATATGTGTCCTGTCTATCATAAGACACATAAAACGGTAATAATAGCATCCCACAAATACCCATTTGCATCCTGCAGATGCATCTCAACTGGAGTTAGAAGAAATTGGTTTTGACAATGAACAGGTAGTCTCCTGTTACAGAGCTCTAAGGAAACAGGCTATACCTACAACAAGGCAGAAAAAATGTGTGTGTCATGGAAGATTCTTTTTCCTGTGATTCCCTGGGCAAACAAGTGGATGTGGACGCTGGACTAAGCAATGGGCTGCAAGGAGACAGCCAAACCAAGGTGCGGGTTATGTAGGACATGGAGGAATCCAGCTCTGCACCCAGCCTCCACTACCCTGTAGGGCTGGGGAAAACTTCTACACAGAAGCTATGGTAATTGTTATCCTGTTTCTTCTTCATCTGCAAACAGGCAAAAGCACAATGACATCAAGAATCTTACACAGGACCTTCATTTCAGCTTCCTTTGCCCACTGTTATATTGTGGTCATCTCTAGGCAAAAAAAAAAAAAAGCTTACCTGTAGTACTTGAAGAACTTATTGTTTATATTCATAGGCAACATATAAATGGCTTAAAAAAAAAAAAAAGGAAAAAACCTTGATCATGAAAGGTTTTTTCATCATTTATCTCTATTATTTAGTTGTGATAGTATAAAAACAGAACAGCAGCACCAGAATTGTGGCTTTTCCTTTATGTGTGTATAGGTTATCTACTGGTACATATGGAGTGTATATATGTACATACAGATTATCTACTGGGGTGTCAACAATCCTGGGCTGTGATCCCTTGACAGAGACTTCAGACCTGCCCAAGTCCTCCATTTGGCTAAAGGGCACAGATTGCATTTGCATATAAAATGGGGTGCAAAGAAAAGCCTGGGAAATGGAGAGCTGATTCCATGATATGTCAGCACTTGCTTATTCCTTATATAGCACAACATATGGCAAATTTTGTTTTCTTCCCCTCCCATTCTCTGTATTGAAATTATTTTCCACAAAATGATGAAAGGCATAAATACAATGTTCTTGGCTGTGGTCCTCCTCCATTGAAATCAGTGTGTGAGGGGGAGGGGACTGTAAAGGAGTTCAAGGCGTGTAAAATGAAGACATTATTTTCAAATTATTTTTTCACATAGAGTATAAAACGTGGAGATTATTCAGGATGTCATATTTTGGTAATTATTCTCATTGTTCGCATTGCTGTAATACAGCAGCAACTGCATTGTACCTCTTCCCTGATATAAGCCCATATTTTATGCAAACTAATAACCTTGAAGTAAAGTGCAAGTTGTTCAAATCGCTTTTATTATAGAGTATTCAACATAGCATAGAAATGTTTGCCTACTAAAGTTTCTTTTATAATGGGTTGTATTGACATTGCTGTTTTTAAACTAAATATCAGCCATAAGGTAAGAGTGGGAAGGAACAGATGGAGAGTTCATTTCTCAAAATGCATTGGAATCAAAATATATTCTTTAAAATTCATATCCAAATGTGGCTCTGGGAAATTATAAATGATAATTCTACACTCTTCTTATAGTGATGTTTCTGATACAGTATTAACATAATGATTGTGTAACAATGACAAGAAAGAAATAATTCCCGTGTGGTATTAGTCTTATTGTTGAAAACATATAGCTGCTGTCTTAAGCAAGGGAAGTGGACTGGATTTGAAAAAGAAACCTGTATGTATACCATTTTTAAAGACAGTAATCACAATAATTTCCAAAACCCAGTGAAATATTTCATTTCTGGAGTGATCATTAATATTTTATGTCGTTAATCTTGTTCCTACAGCAGCATACCTACGCATGTGTATTATATTGTCCCTAACTTGCATTAACTTAGCTTTCAGAATAAAAGTCTTACAAACATATTTATTAACAAGTTTTTCATCTCAGCTTTTCTCAGATACTTACATCTCCCTGTCTAAAGCTCAGATCTTATTACCTTATGATCATTTTGTAGCCAATGGAAGGAAAGAGGAATACACATATTAGGATTTATTTCTTATTTATGTTTGTAAACATTAGAATAACATGAGTTGCACGTATAGTACCAATTTGAATCCATTGACTCTGAACGGTGTCTTGATGACAAGCTCAAATACAAACATTTACAAAGCAGATGTCTATGTTAGAGCAGATGTACCTGAACTTCTGTGTCAGTATAGAAAGCTTTTGATAAGAAAGTGGATGAGTGTGTCAGCCTTTGCTAAAAAGTGCCAGCCTTCAATGCTACGTAGAAGAAATTTTATTTTTGCTATAAAAGTCTTCCTATTTGTGGAAATATTTATCTTACAGAAACTGAACTATAAAGCCTGGGAATTCAGAGGCACAAATTTATGCAAGAAATGGAACATTTATGACAGAAAAGGAGCAAATAGTTTCTGGCATCATATTATTGAGTTCAGGGATGCTGGCTGTATTTTTATTTCATTTTCGTCCAACAAGACACTGAATGAAAAGCATTCCTGTTAGTAAAGTTAAAGGCAGAGATCATTTATATGTTCCTTCAATCACTGGAAATAATAATCTTCATTTGATATTCCATCAACAGATTGCTTTTGACAAATTATGCATTCAGTCAGTGTCCAGCAATCTCTTCCAGTAAGTTTTAGCATGAAAAATACTCTGCACTGAATTTAAAAATTGGCGGTCAAGTATCAAAACAACACATGGTATTTAGTCTAAATTTCATGACATTTTATTTTTTCACATGCTTGGTACAAATTAGAAACTTGTCTGAATGTGAACACTTTTTCCTTCTTTAATGTGAAAATTTTGTGATTTATTATTTTTAAATTCTTTTTTATGTGGGACTGAAAGCAAGACTGCTAACATAGAAGTCAAAGGATTTTAATGTATGTTAAAATCTGAAATAAGGTTCCTACTCCTCCCCTGAATTAAGGGGAAAGTATCATGCAGAAACTTCGAAGATATTGTGAAACT
>NW_008603461.1:0-1783 GCF_000691845.1 Merops nubicus | reverse complement strand
CACGGTGCAGCACAAGTCAGATACACTGTGTTGGCCCTCGAAAGCATGTCAGACAGAAGTCATATGCTGCTTTGAATACATGGGTTTCTAGCTGGCACACAGTGTGGTGTTTTTTCTTCTACTAGGTGGGAAAGGCTGCTGGCAGTCTTGCAGGCTGTTGGAACTGTGCGCACCCTGCTCACCACTGGCACACTCTGCAGGCATAGGAAATTCAAGTTCACTTCTCTACATGGCTCTGTACAAAGCAGCTGCCTGTATTGCAAGATAAGAGGCACGACCACTGAAATGTCTGAGTCTCTTGTGCTCCAGTTATGATCATAAAACCAAGTCCTGAGATATTTTTTTCTGATTAAAGTTTTATGAAATAGATCCATTTCCCAGAAGCCATTTGTTCCCATGATCAACATTCTCAAATAGAGAAGCAATTCAGCAAATTCCTGATCAGCTTTACCAGCTTAGTCTTTGACTGAACTTCATAGTGATAACCTTGTAAATTAATTTTTCATTTTAATTTACAATATGTTTTTATTTTATGCAAGGAACAAAAGATGAGGTCTCCTGTAGTTAATTTAGCACCTGTACATTCTCAGAAATTATAATGAAACACTGCATGATTCAGCCTTTATAGGGAGGTGAATTCTAATCCTGTTAAGGTGGTTCTTTAATTAAAAAGTCTATTAACTTTTCTGCAGTTAATGCAATTATGGATTTATTACTTCTTGTCATTCTGGGAATTTTTTTTATGATCCAATAATATTTAATTTATAAAATCCTACCTTAGGAAAAGAACAGCTCAACTAAGTAACATATCTATAAAACTATCCTCTTTCAGAAATGAAGTATATATTTAAATTTTTGAACAAACAACACACTAGTAAAGGACGTTGGCTTTCTATCTTGGATATACAGTCTTCCTTAAGATGTTAAGAACTATATTATAAATAAATTTTCTATCATTGTATATCTTTTAACACACTTGTTATAAATCTAGGATACTTCTAGGATACTTTCCTTCACATAGTGTATTCTATCAGTTTAATTTTTAACTGTTCATAGGACTTTTATATTTATGTTTCTTTCCTTTTAATATGTCTAGTACACCAACGCTACCAAATATTAAGGTAATCTCAGAGTATTTCTTTTTTCCTTATTGTTGTGGTTTGAGGCTTGGAATGGGGGTGAGGCAGGAGTGTGCCTCTTATCAGAGTGTGTGTCAGAAGGGGAGGGAAAACAATGCTTCACCCCCACCTGGGGTCCTCCCAGTTGCTGGAAGGTCACACCCCCATTCCAAGCCTCAAACCACAACATTTATCCTTAGAAACCTTTAAAATTTTCTTTTGTCCATATATATTGTCATTTTATAAAATATGGCTGAAAAAGAGGTATCAGTGAAAAAATAACTGATTGTGCTGCTCCTTTCCAGGATGGGAAGAGAAACAGAAGCACCTCAAGCATCAAAGAGAAGCGTGGT
This sequence comes from Merops nubicus, assembly GCF_000691845.1. Taxonomy (NCBI): domain Eukaryota; kingdom Metazoa; phylum Chordata; class Aves; order Coraciiformes; family Meropidae; genus Merops; species Merops nubicus. Next base: position 312 of record NW_008603461.1, on the reverse strand, counting down.
TGAAATCTTATACCGAGTTGACAATATGACCTGGCAATCCCCTTGTGGCCTACTGTTTACTGCTAACAGTTTATACAGTATCAGTTGAGTTAGAATTTCATGTATTAAAGCATTGGCTTTCAGGATTTTTATAGCTCCCCACTTGCAGTTAATGCATTTTATATTAGCCCTCAGTGTGAAGAAATCATAACTCCATATACCAGGGGATAAACTCCAACTGAAATTACTAGAAAACAGTATCTGGAGACTTGGATACATGCACTGAGATGCCTGTTCTGTTGTTTTCCCCCTTGTTCTGTCCCGGTTAGAAGG
>NW_008603460.1:45327-46329 GCF_000691845.1 Merops nubicus | reverse complement strand
ACTTCCGGCAGCGTTACCCTAGGCGCCGGATCCAAGTGACTTTCAATCATCAGTCTCCGGAAGGAGACCTCCCAGTCTCCTTTTCCCTTTTTGGTTTTTCTAATACATATATATACACATCTGGTCTCAACACTGATTATTGAGCATGGTGAGTGGATTTACTCTGTTTTCCCCAAGTTAAAAGTCACAAACAGCCTGACCTGGTGCCCCTTCGGTACCAGATTGTGACACATGGCGTCTCTTGTAGTTGGAGTAAGAAGACCTCACCAATAAGCTCCCTTTGACCAGGTAGCATGTAGTATACACCAACCACAAAGTCCCGTTTGTTTTCTTGGTTTCTGATTCTTACCCATAAGCTTTCGACCTTCTCGTGGCTATTTTTAAGGGACAGCTCTTCACACTACATCAATTTCTTAACATAAAGGGCAAAAACTTAAGCTGGACTGGGTAGACAAATGAAGAGCTAGGATTTTTCAAGAATAATCCCTCTCTTTGCCTTCTTAGCTGTGGCCCTCCTGAGAGAAGACAATTTTCAGGTTAAGAATTGGCTGTATTAGTTTTACCAACCCCTTCCTTTCAGGTAAAAATGTAAATTCAGGCTGGTGAATGCAATCTGCATTTGAATATACCATGAACTATTTTTTTCTTTTTTAAAGCCAGAACATGCTATTATGACATTTTTTATAAAGAATCTTTCAACTTTGTTTCAAAATTACATTATATTTATAAATTTATCCAAATTGAATTCAAGAGAAAACAAAGAAAATTAGATTCACTGGCTATGCACATCTCTTTTTCTACTTGTTAAACCTAGCAAGCCAAAAGCAACATCAAGCATCACTCACCAATTTATGGGACTTTTTTTTGTTTCTAATGTTCTTATGTCATACAAATATGAAGCAATAGGTAGAAATTTAGAGGGTAAGGAGGTCTTCCCACTTTTTTTTCCACGAAAAGCTGTTCATGTTTCAGAGTTAAGCAAGATCTTAAAAAAAAAAAAAA
>NW_008603460.1:1159-45247 GCF_000691845.1 Merops nubicus | reverse complement strand
GGGGAGCCCAGGAGATTCTAGGACCAGGTGGAAAGCCTTGAACTGTCAGAATCTAGTGAGAATGAGGAGAAAAATGTGTGAATCTTGTAAGAAACTGGATGTAGGCAGGAAAAAAAAACCCACATGAGTAGCTGTATATCTGCTCTGGTGGCAATGCAAGTGTCCTGAAATAATATCTGAAAGGCTAAACCCAGACAAGCTCAGACCCAGCCTGCTAATCAGCATAAGAAGCTTGAACACAGCCCAACAAAAAGGTAACACATGTTTTGAACCAGCAATACCTCACTTTTGGCACGTTAAGGAATAGGAATAACAAGCTGCACCCACTCATGTGATCTGGGCAAAAGAGCCATAGAAGGCTGATCGGCAGAGTTTGACATAAATTTTAGAGAGGAACATGGTCTGCATAAATTATTTTGATTAACAGTATTTGTTTATATGGACTTTGTTATTCCCTTAAAAAAACATGCTAAAGTAGATACAGAGCTAAGATAATTGCCCTTTAAAGGTAAATTCCTAAATCCACCATTTCCCTCTTAAAAGGGTCCTTTTAAATTAACAGAAAAGTACCCATTTTGCCATATCTCCCTGCCCTTTAATCAGTGAGTGTTCCAACTTGCTTCTTGTGTTACCATATCAAAAGTGTTACATCTGAAACATTTTTATAGCATTTCACACTTGCCCAGAGACTTGCAGCTCCAGGTACCATATGGTCAGAGTGTGACTACAAAGGTGCATGGCAGAGAAGAAACAACATATTGTAAATTCCAAGCACATAAGCATCCTTTAACATTTCTGAATGCTCTGTTCTTCTTCAACAAGTCTAGTTTGTCGTCTGGGGAAATGGAGATCAAAATCTATGTATTTAAAGCAGTTTTATTTTATGCCACACAATCCATGAATTGTATAAATTGCACCAGGAGTTTTAAGTACATTAAAGTATTTTCTTGAAAGATAACATTGAAACAGTAAATTCTCATAACTGACAAATTTACAGTTTTCCCTAGACATGATAGAACCTATTTCTATGCAGTGGTACATGCTCTACCTATTTGTTTATAAGAAGGCATATTCATTCATATCAATATTGATAACATTGCTGTCTGAAGATCAATATTACACAACAATTTAGATAGGAACTGTAGTGAGATGCATTAGACAAATATGGTACCTAAGCTGTGCCACATAGCTAATTACGTTACCTATGACATTCATCAAAAACGGAACAGAAAGCCATTGGTATCTAAAGAGTTACACTTTCTACATTTTTAAGGGTTTGATTCCAAAAGACTAAACACCTAGTAAAGTTGAAAATGCTCTGCAGGTGCTCAGCTTCTCTCAGAGTCAGTCCATTACTGATTAACACATTAGTAAATACTTTTGAGGCTTGTATTTTTAAAGGATCTCTCTTGTTTGGCTGGAGATTTTTTTATGGTGACAGCTTTGTTACTTCCTGATGCGAGGTTCAACAGAGTATGTTTTCTAGGTGGTTGATTTTTTTTTTTTTTTTGGTTGTTTGCTATGTATGTCAATGGAGATAAGTGTTTTAATTACTTTTTTAATGTCTATGCTTTTGTATTTTCTTCCTCTCTCCATTTATTTCCTGCTGTTGAGATTATTGCCTCATCTCCACAGCAGGTGGCTCTTTCAAATTTGTTTTCTTTGTGAGGCTGGTAAATTTATTTTGTAATATAACTGCTCCTTTTTACTATTTTTTATTAATGATGTCTTTACTTTGGAATAGGTAAACTTGCAAGGTTTGTAGGAGTAATTCTCTAATGATGGCTAAAGGCCTCATTCATAGAAAGAGAAAACAGAAAAAAATAAAAAAACTACAAGACACTTGGATTAGCCTTTTCTTACTCTCAAGTTGCAGTGAGCACTATACAGCATATATGAAAGAACACCCTTCAAATCTATCAACAAGACCTATACACAATTTCTCCAGTGCATTCTAAGTTGAACAGCTATGTTCATACCGTAATGGATGTTAAAAACATCTGAATAAGTAGCTGAACCTGGAAGTAATGCAACTTATAGGACTCACTTTGTTCCCAAATTAGACAAAGAGACAACGGATCTGTGCTCTGGCAAATGGTACTGAAATAACAGGAAGTAGTCAGATCAGCCAGAAATAAATTTGTTCTTATAATCCAATTTCTCTTTGAATCCAGTTGCCCAATCCCAGTTTAGATGTAGCCAGAATTTCAAAAGAGGTAGATATCAGAATAAAGGAATCACAGGCAGAGTTCAGAATCAATCCATGTGAGTGATGGAAATTAGGATTATGACCATGCAATCAGTGTTTTATGTCTGAGCTTGGATTACAGAACACTGAAGCATTATGGTCTGTCCTCAAAACATTTATTGATCCCATGATCAGATTTGATTGACATCTGATGTCAAACAAAATGTCCAAAGGTGAACCATAATTCATTAACCCCTTCAAATAGCGAGTCCATCCCTAATTTGGTTATACTGTTACCAGTAGAGCTCTTCTCAAGACTTTAGCCTACACTCCACAGCCTACCTCTAGTCTTAATTGCTCTTCATTTTATTATGGTCAGCATATGGGTCCTGCACCTCAGATATTATTGGGGTAACATTCAGGTATGACTAAGGTAATGTATATTAGTGAAAATAATCAATGTTTCAAGAAGATTAAACAAAGATCTGACAAAACTATGTAGTGATTTTGCAATTCTCAGTATCTGGGTATTCAATTACGCACCATAATGATTTTCAACTCCCAGTTTGAACTGAGCACTTATCCTCTAAAAGCACTCTTTTAAAAGACATACCTCAGAATTGAAGCGTACAGTATCACTAAGTGCTTTTAAGACATAATTCTTTAAAGGACAGGCTAGAAGAAGTGATACTATGTTGGACAAAGACATACAGCTTCCTAAATTAAGGAACAGATGGTAATTCCAACCTGAGAAGAAAGGCCAGAAACCAATACTTAATGTTCCCATATTGGAAGTAGCAGTAAAATGGAAGATGCCAGGGAGTTAGATGGTAGTCTTGGTGAAAGGACTTGCTGAAATGTGAAGATTACTATGAAGCAAAGCTCATCATAGAGAAGGATGAACACAGAAGTCTGCTTACCTTCCCTCTGGTTCTGTTCTGCCTGATATTGTTTATTGCAGGACTTAAAGCACTGAAACAGTTCGCTATAAATCTTGATTTGTAGAACATAAGAGTTCTGTAAATTGTAATACAGAGTAACTGAAGAAACATCTGCTATAAAAAATAAAGTGGAATATTGCTGCAAACCTTTCTTATGTCATCTTGGTAACATTTATTACACTGGTGACAAATCTGAAAAGGTCACTAGCAAAAATGCATTTAGTAGTCTCTGCCAAATCCATCTCTAACATGAATGTACCATTCCACCTGAAAAAGAGCTTGCTGCAGTCTGCTTACCATAGAGCTGAACTAGATCTTTTTGTCCTGACTGGAACTTGATCACTTCTCACCACTGGCATAATGTACCACCGGCATAAGCTGTCTTCATTCATGAACATCCTTGAACTGGCACAGCAGGAACGCTGAAGCTTAAGATCTGACATGCTGACGTTGTCAGTTCCTTTCCCTCTTCCTTCTGCAAGTTGTTTCCTAGAACTAACGTGCCAAGGCAAAGACACAGAGGGGCTGTGCTTCCTCCAGACACTAGCCAGCGTTTGTCAGTGTGATGTGCTGCACTGCACTAGAGGAGAAGAAACTGGCTCCAGTGCTTACTCTTATTCAGTTAATGGTGCTGAAGTGAAGTGGCTACAAGAGCAAGATCACCTCCTTGGGGACTGTCTATCAGTAACTTGAAGGACATAAAAAAAATCTATCCTCTCAGAAACCATATATCAAGAGTAAAGTGATTTTTATACAGCATAGAATATCCAAATATGTAGAAGCACAGGCAAAATAAATGACAATAGCTGTTTGCAATAGAAACAATATCTTTCCTCCAGTGGATTCATTATAGCTTACGTGTCTAATATGTCCAGCTTACAGGCAGTCATGCTGGCATATTGGAATAATCAAAGCTAATGAAAATTTACAAAGGGAAAATCAAATGTTAGCATAGAAGACAACTCCTCATATTTATTTTTATTAAAAAAAAAAAGGAAAAAATCTTGAAAAGCTGGATCAACATACGCTATATATAGTAAATATGCAGGGAATGGGTAAAATGAAAACCAAGCTGGTGGAAAACATCCACAGAAAAAAAATCACAAATGCTTAGTTGGCATCACAAAGAAAAATAAATACTAGGCCTCTACACTGTTGCAAAGCAGCCATTAAAAAAATATCCATCAAAGGCAGCACATTTATCCTGTGGAAATATATGAAGAATAATTAAGTCAATAATATTGTGGAATAATACCTCTGGTCAGATCATTGTACAGGAGGGAAGCTGCTCCCTAAATTTGATAAAATAGAAGTTAAGAATCACAAAAACATCTAACTATAGTCACTTCTCTTAAACCCACTATCATTACTCAGTGGCACGCTACTTCCATAGCTTCCATTCCATTTGAATATAGTGAATATGAAATTACAACTTTGCGCCCTGTATAACTTTATGTGTAGTAAATATCTGTAAAATCTTCCTTATCCAGGAAGATATATAGATAAGAAATAAGTTAAATAATCGACAAAATATACAACTTTCTGGTTATTCCTATTATTAAAACATAACAAGGTTTCATCCATATTTTTTTTTTTTATTGTAAAAGTCTTCAGTGTAAACCAGTAATGTCTTCCAAATGCTACTGATTACCACTCCATCTGAAATTACAATACAGGAATCAAATATTGTTTCTCAGTTCTTTGTTAAAATATTATATTGTCCTATTTTAGATCTTACAGTATTAATACACTGGGTTTGTTCACATGGAAGAACAAAAAGATGCTATAAAGCTTATTCAGTCGTTACTCCCATATCTTTCCACCTACGCTGCATTTTTAAATCACTTCAGGTAAACCATTTCTACATATTTTTTCAAATGATGCCTCAAAAAAAGACTTCAAAACATTAATTTTTCTGCAGCACAGGTCTACAACTGAAAACCTATCATCATTTCATTCTGATGAAAAGGTAATAATTAAATGTTTTGGTTTTTTTTTCCTTCTACTGCACATTATCTGACCTATGATAAAACAACCTATCAAATTTCCATTTATTACTTCTACCTGAAGGGCTTTGCCAGCTCATGCAAGCATAAATCTCCATTTGTCAGATTTAAACTGTACCTGTCCCAGCTGCTACGAGGTTCCATAGCTCTTGTCCCTTAAAAATTACCAAATAGCGTCAAGCAACATAACCTCCCTCCAGCCTTCACTGACCCTTGCAATCAATAGTATTTGTAACCTGTACGCACACAGTTAAGTAGAACAGAAGCCATGCACTATCCCAGTTAACCACATTGAGCTGTGATACTAAAATCTGCTCCCTTGTGTCTCCTGTGATCAATTTTAATCTCTGGACCAAGAATGAAAGAATGCAGCCCCTTGCTTCTGAATTCATCTGAAACGGATGTTATAGATTTGTAGGTCTGCGGCTTTAATACAACCAGCAGTTGAAGGAAAGAACACATCTAAGCTGTCATTCATTCTCATTATCCTCATCGTATTTTTGATCTTCAGAAAACAATATAAAACAGAGGAAAATGCACATGTACTGACTTAATGCAAGCTGGCTTTGTTAAAACACCATCAGGCAACATTTTTTTGTTAGTGCTGTATCCATTACTGCCACTGCAGGTAAGGTGGAATTCAGTCATTCCATTATGATTACTTTGTCTAATGGTTTATAAATAGACTGCCAATATTCATTCCTTCTGAAAATGTGTCATATATAGTAAATTAAACAGAAATTCCCTAGAAATAATAAAGCCTAGGTCTGCTCTCTTAAAAAGAACCAATTATGGAAAGAAAGAGTAATTCAGGTTCCTGATAGTATTTGTTCTCTCATCCTCCAAAATAATTTTATTTAAAATAAGGCAAATTTGCCAACCAATTAGTCTAATTAGAATGGTATCTGAATGTAGAACAGGAAGAAAGCAACTTTAGAAACCTACTCTGGTAGAAAAAGTGCTTTTTGAATCTCTAACACACTACCAGAATGCATGTTTCCAGAATGCTCCTAACTGCATGTTTATAGGCTTGGCTACATTGGCTCCTCTTCAGCAGCTTCAGTGCCATGAATCATCTATCAAAACATTTAAGAAGACTTTCTTACTCACTTCTTTAAAGCAGCATTCTGAAGCGACGCTTTCAACATGATTATGCTGCAGTGTTCACTATCAATTAAGAAAACTAGCACACAGTTTTCTAATCGTAGGTGAATACTAAGTCTGCATCATCAGAGGTTTTATCTTCTCAGATTGTCACATGCTGTGTGTCAGTATAGAGTACGCTGCAACAAATAAGACGTTCTTGTAACATGCTGGAGGGTCAATGAGCTTTCTCATTCAGGTCATTTACCCACTTCACATCGATGTCCTTATCATTAAGCACATATTTATCTGCCTTTCTTTTTAAAAGCAGCTGTAGCAAGGAGTTTTATGTAAATATCCTGTTAAAGTGATATTCTTCTATACAAGGAGATCAGCTGAGAAACATTAAACCAACTATATAGCTACGCCTGCATGCTTTCACATACTGGAAATAATAAAGCAAGGCCATATTTTGAACAGATCCTATTCTGAGTAAAAGCCAACGACAGAAAGAAGTCAGAAATTGTCTATGTTCTTTTTAATCCATTAATTAAATCTGAATTCCTTTCCCAACACCAATATGTGTTCTATTGCATATGAAACGTTATTCAAGGACAGCATCTTTATTAACTAATTATACCATTTTCATCGAGTGCCTGAGTTTTCCTTGGGTGTTTCACATACTGCTGACAGGGCGCTAAATTTGGTGCCGTTATATTTCTGGTCAGAAACATACCGCAGTTGAACCTCAGATGCTGTAAGGCTATTATCCAGAAAACAGACAAAGAAATGATGGAGAAGATCTCCAAATGCCTCCTCAACACCCAACAGCCAAGACCATGAAGTAAAACATTTTCACTGAAGATCCTGAGACTGGCTTATGGGTACAGAAAACTGCACAGGTACACACACAGGCTCCCTCCTCTTAACCTCATTCTTTTAGTGGCTAAGCAAAAAACGGGAAATCTATACTTAGGTTAAGCAGGCATTTTTGTGATACTTAAAGCATCAAAGAGGTAGGAACCTTCATCCCTTTTCAGTCCATAACGAGATGGTCGTGTCCAGAGAGATGTCTGTTTCAGAAAGTTGAGACTAGATGCCTAAAATTGCCTGCAGCCAATGGTGCGAATACTCCCATGTGACTGTATGCTACCCCTGACACAGCATCCAAACCACACCAATGTTAGTTCAGCCACACAAACATTCCAAGAAGCGAGCATAAGTCCCTAATATCTTCTTGGTGCATATTTTTATATTTGCAGTACTACAGCAGGAAGATTCTCTCCCAGTGGAGTTTCAAATGGTAACAAAACCAAGAAGCATCTGATCAATAAATAGAAAATCAAGTTACACGGTCCCCATAGGTCCCTCTAACAAGGATTTCTCTATGAAATGTTCATGCTTGTCTAATGCTGGTGCATTTAATCCTTTCATACCAGCAGGTCCTACATGCTTGCATTAGTGCTAATATAAAACAAATGAACATTTTATACAAGGATATCCATTCTCCCCAAGTAAAGGGGTTAATACCAAAGTAAGCTTTAGGAATGTAAATTATTTTCCCCATGTGGCTGAAGAACTACATGAGTTATTCATTTAAAAATTATTAGCATATAAAATCATTATTATCTCTGCAGTTAATATACAGTTCACTGACAACCTTTTGGACCACTACAATTAAGAAAGGCAACATCTTTAATGAAGTTACACAACAGATTGTTTATTAAATAGCAAACTGTATCTTTAATTACTTTAAATATTATAATCCGATGAAAAATTATTTCATAAACCTCAGGACAAATTATGTCAGAGATGGAGTATGCACTTTGTTCCTCTATGAATCCTAAATAGCACTTTCAATTTGCTTACAGGTTTCTGTTGTATCCAGATCTGCCCTTGAAATTGCTTTCAAGTGCCTAAATCCAATGCCACTATCATAAATTTAACATGCATTTTGTGCTATTCTTTCTTTTTAAAACAGATTTAATATTGTCAAATGTAGAATCTGGCAGTCCCAGTAAATGCAGCTTTTCTACTAATCCTCGGGAGGTAAACTGAAGATAGGTTTCTGTGGGGATACCCAAATCAGGCTCATTAAAATAAAGACTATTTGAGGGTCTACTGTATTTTATTATTTCACTGTTCTGTTCTGAAGCTAAAGATAACTTTTGTTAAAAACTGTCAAGGTCTTCGAGGATATGCTAAAATGTCAACAAACACATACTGAGATAATTTTAAATATTCTATCTTTTGTAATACAAAGTAATCTCCGCACACTGTCAAGACACTTCTTGCTGCCTGTCTTGCATTAAGACCTGCCTGCGTGATGTCCTGGTCACTATCTGACAAAGGCTGAGCGCCGCCCAATTAAAGAAAAAGTTTATTTGTTCCCAGCATTAGGTCCTTCACTGTGCTTTGGATCAAATCCAGATCAAAGTCAGTTTTAAAAGGTCTTAATTTCAGCATCATTAAGACAAAATTAATACATACAACTTCAATTATGCCAACATCAACTTGCCACTGAATATTTTGACACTGTTTGGAAACCCTCAGTTATCCAACTTTCTCAGGCTAATCAATGAATCAGGAAAGCACAGATATTATCTTCAATTCCTTTATGCTAAAAAATTGCTACATTCTATGTCTTCTTTAGCAGAAACATTGTCCATGCATATCATGAAAAGAGACTGAGGAGAAGCAATTATTTAGTTTAATACTACAATAGTAAAACTGAGTTTAAAAAAGCACTTTTTTTTTTTTTTTTAAAGCTTCTGCCAGTGGTCATTAATTGGTATCATATAATTATATAGAATTATACAGTACAAGCATTGATAGCACGTTGTTTTTGAAACAAAAATAAACTGAAGATCAAAAGGTAATTGTGCAAGTGAGCATGTTTATTAGCACAAAAACTTCTGAATATGGAAACCTGTTCAGAAACATAGTTGGCTGCCTTTTGGATACCTGTGTACCAGAAGAAATACTTAGCTGAGATCTGTGGGCAAGTTGGGCAGTGAAAGTCTGATACGTTCGTGGAAACACTCACAAGAATATCAAGTTTTGAAAAAAGTTTCCCTGCAGAAATCTAACGTTAACTGGAACATAGTTAAAGGCATTGTGGAACAAACTGAATACGATACTTGAAACAAACCCCTCCCTGGGTATGTGCCTATGTACTCTAGCTGATTAGAGCCCAAGTGTCTTCAGGATCCACACCCTGTCTTCCAAAAGACCTGCATGTCTTTACATTACTGAACACGCTATTTAGCAGAGAGACTGTCTTGAAGGCAAAGAACATCAGGAGTGTCAGGAGATTTCCAGAGCAAGTCTTCTTATGTATTCAAAGATGTTCAAAACCTGACTGGATATGATCCCAGGAAACCCGCTCTAGCTGAACTTGCTTTGAGCTGGGGGGCTAGACTAGACAATCTCCAAAGGTTTCTTCCAACTATTTTATGATTCTACAAAATACCTCCCCAGCTGAGGTCCTAAACCATGGAAAGATTTTTTTATTTTTTTACCTGGGATTTGAAAAATCCACTAACACAGTTAGGTAAAAGAAAAGCATTCCCTACCAGGGCATAGGTACCAGACATTCACAAAAAATTAAAAGCTATTTACAGGTATTTTCCACAGGCCCTATATGTTTCTATCTGTTACAGAGCTCCTCTAGCCAGTGGCAGTGTAATATGAATCAGACCCTTTCTTCATCTACCCATGTTACAAAGAAACAAAGCTCAGGGAAGAAGAATTAGAAAATCAAGCTCTCACTTAGGGCTGGAAAGTTAATTTTTGAAACTTCTTCACTCCAAAACCTCCTTCCATGCCTCCATTTAGTACTATACATACTTGCCTGTAGAAACCACAGCTTGTAACTCAGTCCCTTTCCTAGTAAGTGATGGAGTTGGGCTTGTCTTCAACAAAAATACTCACTAATCTTGTAAAATAGAAGCGTAGAACAAGTCAAAGGACTTAAATCAAAACTCAAAACGGTTTTCTTCCATTTTCAGATTATTTAAGTTATTAATTTTAAAAACAACTTCTTGAATACAACTACCGACCATCATGGATAATCACAACATATAAGAACAGTAATTCTACCTCTGATACAATTTTCTAACAGGTTGCAACTGATACTGCTTGATTCTGGAGCTTCCTTAAAGTCCATGTAAAAGTCCCACCATGCAGATGGAAAATGTGATTTGTACATCCACTGCCCTATAGACAAAATTGCCTTCCAGAAGTTCAGCATCACCAAATCAGTTATATTAAACCAAGCCTTTCACAGCAGTATTTTTAATGACAAATTAGTTTTGCTTCACATATAAAATTAGACTATGCCTGCTTGAACACTTGTCACAGAATGACTTTAATTAACCTTAGCAACAACATCAGTTGTGTGAGAAGAGAGATTCAGATAAACAGAATCCTCTGATACAAAAAAAAAAATCTAACTCTGACTTCTGCATTCTACTAACCACCACTTTATTTCTCATTATACTATACATGTAAGTAGGAAACAAGTATTCACTTAAGCATTCAAATGCAAAATCAGATCTGTATGTTAAAGGTATAGCAGATGCAAGGAAAACTATCAGCTTGATAACCCTGCACTGCACAGGTACAGCTCCCTACCTGTCAATGTGAGCCTTTCCAAAAGGTCACGCTCGCAAACTTTTGAAGGGAAGGATTTAAGATTATAATATCCCTTGAACCTGCAATCAAATGTTGAGCAAATATATATATACGCACACACATATATATAAAAATATATTTTTTTTTATGTGACTGTGAATGACAATATATTTATATTTTTTATATGTATGTGTGTATATATGCATATATATCTATCAGACAGCTGCTTTTTTTCATGGTCATCTATATCATCAATTTAACAGAAAAGAAAAAGGCATTTTCAGAGACTCATAGCTGAGGAACAAGTAATGAATTAAGACACATTTCAGAATATTTGAATGACAAAACTGTTAAAGGGGCAAGAAACAAAACTAACTCTAAATGCAGTCTTTGCAAGATAAAAAGAGATAATTACTGAGACACCATAGGGGAGGTTTGGGGGATTTTACTGTTCACTTATTTATCCATTCAATCTTTTACACAGATAGTTTAGAATGCTATACTGAAACCAAAATTCCTAATTACATAGATTTTTACAGAATAAGAGAATATTTGTTAATAAAAGGTAAAACATACATCCAACTGAGATTACTTAATAACCTGAAAAGAGACAGCAAATGGAGCCATAAGAAAGATGCCATAAATGCAATGTTACCTTGATATTGAAGAAGGAAGAAAACAGAGTATTTAAAGTTTCTGAAGCCTTGTAACGAACGTATAACAATTGCAGAATGCAGATTTTCTAGCTCTACTGCAAGAGCCATAAAACTTATAAATTTAAGGTAGTGATATCATAGCAAAACCTTCCCATTTTCATTACATGCAGAAATGCAAATCAGTTCAGCAAACTGCAAGCTATACTCTATGCTTGGCTGCATGAGTTACTTAAATACCAATACTAACAAAAAGCACTTACTCTTTGTAGTGCTTTCTGTTTTCAAGGTGCTCCACAAACAATCAATTCTCAAAATATCCAGTATCCAGATAGCAGATAAATATTTAACCCTGCACTTTACAGATGTGCAAAGAAATTTACATGATTTGCTGAGGACTGTACATTAGAAACAAGGTTGTGATGGCTCTTGAGCATTCACACAATAGGATTTTCAAATGCTAGAATAGTGGATCTTTTATAGAATCTTTATGGTCCAGAAAGCATGCAGCCTACTTCCTGCCTACAACAGCGTCAGCGGAATTGTCTTAAGAGTTATGTCCTTCAACTGGAGCTCTGGAGGCTCCCAGACCTGTGCCCTACACATGAATCTAGCTGCTGAGAGAAGTGGATGATGTCCTTCAAGGCCACTCTCTATGGTTTAGAAAGGCTTTGGAGACTCCTTAGTGACTGGAGACATGAAGCAAGCCTCCAACATCTATTAATTGTAAAATGCTTATTTTTTCAGCTATTTTCCTTTCCTTGTTTTAAGGAGATGGATCACATCTACAGGTCATGTCTCATCACAGCTATTTTGCAAGAAGCCTGTACAGAGGAGACACAGGTAGAAAGAATCACGCATATCAGTGCGCAGCTACGCCCTCTATATTTGGGAAACACATGTGAATGCTAATATTAAAAACCTAGGAATAATATGTTGTCAAAGGGTTATTCAGAGAGCAAATCAAAATTAGCACCTAATTAAAAGTCCCCCTATTTCTATGGACTCCACACAGAGTAGTAAGAGCTCAGCTGCAGAAGTGGCACAGGAGGTGACTACTTAATGAGCTGTACATTTGAATGAGATGGTCACTTGTGTCAGCACAGACAATGGCAATCTTCCTTCATGATTACTAGTTTCCACTGTTTGACTTTTTTTTTCTGGACATGTCTAATTATACATCTTCTCTTGCCTGTCACCTAGCAACCTTAGCTGTGATTTAATTGTGGTTTAGAAAAAAAAAAAAAATATTGGCTAACTTAACAATATGCTTATTCTTTCAGTTTAACAAGCAATCAAAATCAATGTAAAAATCCTCAAAATACACACATTCCCCCATCTTTCAGCTTATTACAGCTGAATGGTTATGAGAGATATTTATATAAATAAATCTTTTTTAAAAAATTTTAGATCTTACTTATTTGGTATATATGACAAAGTATTTTGCAAAGAACAGAAAGGATCCAAATTCAGCAAAACATCTATTCCATTAAAAAAAAAACCTGACATCTATGTTATCAAAGGAAGGAAACTATTGAAAATGTAGCTAAAACAGCTATATAAGCTTTTTACTTTAGTTTAATCTTTTTAATTTTTATCATCTTTATGGCTACTACTGATGTTTTCAGCTTCTGTTTCTTCAATTAGCCTTTTTTTTTTCCCATTTATGCATTCTATTGTATCTAATTTTTTTCCCTTATATTTCCTTAAATTTTTCAGTTCACTTTCCTTGTATTTTTCTTGTTTGCTTCCCCTTTACCTATTATTTTTTCCATCTCTCCCACATTTTTTGCAGGGTTTTTCCATTCAACCTTTCCTTTCCAGGCTCACAATGCTAGCGTTGTCCCTGGAGCAGTTGAAAGGAACAAGACTCAAACACCACTTGCCTAGGGGGCCAGGGATTTGTCAGGTACACGATGCTTTGGGGAAAAATGTTTTCTTATAACTTAGTTATATCATTGCCCTAAAAAATGCCAGGAGGATAAAGCATTTGAGGCTGGTATTTTAAATTGTAGATAAAGTGCATTTAAAAAAAAAAGCAACACTAACAAACAGCAAAACCAAAAACAACAACAAGTTGCCAGCAAAGTAGTAAGTCTAGGAGAGAAGTAACACCTCACATTTTATGGTTTTGAACTTTCTCAACATGTAGATCACTATAAGGGATTAAGGGGGCTGTGGAACTGGCTCACTGAAGAAGTTATGATGTTGTAACAGCTGTATATGGCAGTATCTGCCATATGTCATTGCCTGCTACACTGCAGAAAGTGTGGAGATGGCATGAACATACTGATATCAGTGAAAAATATCATATATATTTCTGGCAGTTGTCCCATTGGCTTAAAATTCTACACTAAAAAGATACACAGCTAATGTTATGATTTTTTTCCGCATAAAACAAGTGCTTTGAGCAGTTTCTTTTTGTTATTACTTTTCTACTGTATCTATCACAAGTTGTTGCAATGCAAGCAATTACACTCACCTGAATTCCTTGCACTCTAAGTTAAAGTGGTCTGTTGACACAGTCTATTGAGGTAAACCCCAAGTCAAGACCAAGTTTGCTCCCTATACAGAAGGCAAGCTCCCTCTCAAGCAAACCTTGTTTATTCATTCATCATTCAGACGGGACACAGAGCATGGTGCGTGTAGTCACTCCAGACACTGCATCAGAGCTGTGTAGACACAGCCTTCAATGCCAATGGAATTACTTACATTGTGTAAAGTGAAGTCTGTGCATAAGCTTTTGTAAGAACAAGGCCTAATGCTGTTTTTAACATAAAAACGTTTTACACAACTCCTCCCACACTTCTTAAAACTGCATCCCTAATTATGGAGTGTGGAGATCTACTATAAGTGATTGATGTTGTTTTGTATGTTGTTATGGAAACAAACCAAGTAGGAGTTTCTGCTTTGCATTTAGAATTTCAAGTCGGATTTTACAGTAAATAACTAAGCTTTCCAGTGTAAAAGCAACAACACCATATGGCCATTAATCTCCACCCAAGGACTATGTCCTCACTTGCCACTGCTTGTTAAAATTAAGGTCTTTCCAGGAATAGAGTAAAACTCAATGGACCTGCTCCATCCTGTCACTGGTCAGTGAGCAACACAATGTGATTGTCTCAATTAGGGACAGTGTGTAAGTATGAACATTTGACAAACTTGACCAAAACATTAATAAGAAAGCAATGTTTAATTCAAACTTGAGTTGACAAATTCTGTAGCTTTCAGGGTAGAACAGCTGCCCTGAAGATGCTACAGACATATACAGGAATTTAGGGAATGTAAGTTCCCATCAAATGAATAGCTTATCTAAAATAAAAGTTATTATTTTCTGAAGTATTATTTTGGTATTGAAAATGTGTGATGTGGGTACCTTCTGAACAGAAAGGAGACCGGCATTCCCTACAGAACTTCTTATTCAATAAACAAGGGCTTGCCAAAAGGTTGAGAGTGAGATGAAAGGTGAAAGCCACATGAAGAAAGACAACATCAAAGGGGGATGTTTTAGTCAGAGAACATTAATTTTGCTTCTGTGAGAGTTAAATGGCCACATTATGACTCCAGTACTAATAATTTTTGG
The DNA here is from genome assembly GCF_000691845.1 of Merops nubicus. Lineage (NCBI taxonomy): Eukaryota > Metazoa > Chordata > Aves > Coraciiformes > Meropidae > Merops > Merops nubicus. The sequence continues at coordinate 30,158 of NW_008603460.1, read as the reverse complement.
TTTGTGTATATAGAGATAAACTTCAGGACAGCATATCTGAATTCAGCCCTGCATTGTGGCAGTCTCCTCTCCCCGTGTCTAACAATGGGACTGACTGTCCTTTTCCTTTGGGTCTTCTCCAAAGTCTATGGTAATTCCACAGGGACCCTCTTTGCCATCAAGAGGCAATACTGATTACCTTAGTTCTTACTTTATATGTTCCTGGACAGGTTCCCAAGCAGATAAAAACGTTCTCCCCAGCATCAACCCAAAAAGGGAAGGTGCATCCATTTCCATTTTGTTGTGGCACCAAACAAATCACTTCTAAACATAATGATCACCAGTTCATACACCAGTGGAAGTGCAGTGATCTGCTTCCTTGGCCATTCTTTTGTCCCTTCTTGGAGTCACACCCAAAGTACTCCTAGATTTGTCCAAAATATTACTAACCCAAACATACAGTGACTGTTACAGATTCATCTTTCCTGGCTGCTGAGCAGTATCAGAGAGAGCTCGAGTGGACTCAGAGACATGCATCTTGAGTCAAAACCTCTCCTGTCATTAAGGCCCATCAGCAAACCCCAGGAACACAGGGTCCCCCATTTGAGTTCAACGCACGTTCTCAAACACACCACAAATCTGCCTTTTTGACACTGCACTGGTTCCTTATTGAAAAGCCAGCCACTTCAACCCCACAGGGCATGACCACTTCCCTTACATCCCCAGCAGCTGCAGGAGGGGAATAGAAACTGCCCCAGCCCTGCTTCATTGCATCCTTATTCTGGCTCTTGATTCTACCACTGATTCATTTTTTTTTTACTCATATTTTTGCTCTGAGGGAGTCCAATGTCACTCTGATTAGGGTGACAAGCTTCCTCACCCATTCCTGACCAAGAGACACTTCTGTCTGGGAAAACACTAATAATGAGCCTCTCTTGACACTGGATATTTATGCTACCCTAGCGCCCTTTGCTGCATCCCTGGGTGATTTCTAACCAGGCCTTAATGTGATCCCATTAGTTATCCTGTAGCTTTGGGGACATCTAATACACCTTGTCTCAGTGTGTTCAGCTATGGATATAACCCTTACAGTCCTCTGCTGCCTCCTTCTAACTGTTTTTACTTCAGTCATTAGGCTGGAATCTGGCTGAAGGACAGGGTTCACATATCCTTCCTGGTGCACAAGTTTGTCCACTATCTGAATACGTAGTGCAAAATGTCTTCACAATGAAGCAAAGAGGACAAGGTAAAATAAGCAGTAGTCTTTTGTTTAGGCTTCTTTGCCTGGCCAATGTTTCACCACCTTTGGACTCAATTTCTCTTTTTGTATCAGAAGGGAAAGCAATGCCATTTAGATGGCACAGAAGGTCAGTCACAGGACTTGTAATATTACAGAGGCAGGTAACAAGAATATTCTAAGGAGTTTCATAGGTGATGTAATTGCAGTTATTTTTTTTATAATAAAGATCCATTGGAATTAAGATTTGAATTGCACAGAAATGTAGCCATGGGGCAGACTTCAAAAATCTCGGCTGAGTACTTGATTCTCATCTAAAAGAGAAACCAGGATTGAATAACCAGCAGCCAATGCTACTCCTCTACAGTATGAATAACTAGTACAGAGGGAGTGAAATGAAAAGAGCTAGCAATGCATTTCCCCCCCAGCATATCAAGCAGGTTTTCATACGGAAGCAGTGGTCATCAATCACTACCTCATTACCAGGCTGTCATCTGGGTTTAGGCTAAATGTATTCTGGCTTCCTGCCATACTAAATGTTCAACGAAACATCCTTAAGGCTCCCTATAAGTTCAGCTGAAGTCGCACATGCTATACATCAAAGAGGAACATTAGTGTTATCATAGCTTAATAAATAGTGCCATTCTGGCAATGTAATCCTATGTTTTAGAGCTATCTTCCATTCTCAGTATTATACTGCTTAAGTAAACAATCTTGCTGTCTTATGTGAAGCTTATTTAGTGATAAATGCAGGTAAAAATAATTAGTCATACTGTTATAGATACACTTCCATCCCAACTAAAGAACATGAGCAAAAATAGCATAGGATTTTAAAAGCACACAATGACATAATGAACTTCATCTTGAAGCATTAGTTCATAATTCTTGCATATTGTAGTTTATTATTATTAGTCTCACTGCACTAGAAAATGATGACAGTTGAAGGACTCCAAAGCAACGTGTTTTCAAAAAAGCACTGGCTTGCATGCGGGACTTCTGCATACCCCTGGGATGCAATACAGCCACTAAGATGACTACAAAAGATATTTCAACAGCTGTGAACACTATTTGATTTGGGAATAACTCCTGACTTAAGTAAGGATATTTATAACTCATCATTCATATCCATGCACAGTTGAAGCACTAAGTCCTGATTCTGTTTTCAAATTTAAAAATGCCAATAAAACATACATTCAGATTCTAAAGTGGCAGAAGCTTCAAGAGGCATCTTAAAGCAAGGCCTAATAGCATGTTTTTGTATAAGAGAATCAGTTTAGAGACTTACAATTACTTTAAAATAATGAAAAAATTACCTAAAAGTAAGAATACGTTTTTTGACCTTGTATAAAAACTGTAACCTACAAGAATGACATTTGTTATATAATCAGGCCCTACTATTCCTTAACTAAAATACAAGAAATTAATACGTTCAGTCACAGAATTTTTCAAATGATTTCAAGTAAGTAACAGGAAAACTGTCTTAACTAGTCAGATGGGCTTGTTCTATGCAAAACACATTGAACTTAAACAACAGTTCAAGCTCTTACTGATACCTGACACTATTTCTTCACATTGTGCTTTGATCTAAATAAAACAGTAGCTGCACCAATCCTTCACATAAGTACAACTGGTAAGGGAGAAAACCCACAAGTCAGCATCCTTCCTTTAGTAAAAAAGTGATACACCAAAGAGTTCTACCCACATTACAGTAAGTTAAGTGAAGTTTGGAACACTTTTCAACAACTAAAGAATAAAAATTGCAGTGTTTTGACTTGAGAAGGTATGGCAGAAGGACCAGGGAGAATCTCCATCCTTTCTTGGATGAAAGGGGGAACACTGTTTCTAAGGATGAGGAAAAGGCTGAGGTACTGAATGCCTTCTTTGTCTCAGTCTTCAATAGTTGGTCCAGTTACCCTCATGGTATTCAGTCCCCTGAGCTGGAAGAAAGGGATAAAGAACAGAATGATCCCCTCATAATCCAGGAAATAATAGTGAAGGACCTGCTAAGCCAGTTGGACACCCACAAGTCTATGGGGCCGAATGAGATCCACCTGAGAGAGCTGAGGGAGCTGGCGGAGGAAGTTGCCAAGCTGCTCTCCATCATTTACCAGCAGTCCTGGTTAACAGCAGAGGTCCCAGATGACTAGAGGCTTGCCAATTGTGATGCTCATCTACATAAAGGGCAGGGAGGAGGATCTGGGGAACTACAGGCCTGTCAGCCTGACCTTGGTGCCAGGGAGGATTATGGAACAGTTCATCTTGGGGGTGATCATGTGGCAAGTGAGAGACAACAAGAGGGATTGGATCCAGCTAACATGCGTTCATGAAGAGGAAGTCCTGTTTGACCAATCTGATCTCCTTCTGTGATTAGGAGACCTGTCTAGTGGATGAGGGAAAAGTGGTGGATGTGGTCTACTTGGTCTTCAGTAAAGCATTTGATACTGTTTCCCCACAGCATTCTGCTGGAGAAGCTGGTGGCTCACAGTCTAGACAGGTGGACTCTTCACTGGGTTAAAAACTGGCCGGGTTAACGAGTCTAGAGAGTTCTGGTGAACGAAGTTAAATCCCACTGGCATCCAGTCATGAGCGGTGTCTCTCAGGGCTCAGTTTTGGGTCCAGTCTTGTTTAATATCTTTATCAATGACCTGGATGGGGGGATCAAATGCACCCTCAGTAAATTTGTAGATGACACAACATTAAGTGGGAGTGTTGATCTGCTTGATGGTAGGAAGGCTCTGCAGAGGGATCTGGACAGGCTAGAGCAATGGGCTAAGGTCAGTTGTGTGAGGTTTAACAAGGCCAAATGCCAGGTCCTGCACTTGGGTCACAACAACCTCAGGCAGTGCTACAGGCTTGGGGAGGAGTGGATGAAAAGCTGCCTGGTGAAAAAAGACCTGGGGTGGACAGCAGACTCAACATGAGCCATCAGTGTGCCCAGGTGGCCAAGAAGGCCAAGGGCATCCTGGCCTGGATCAGAAACTGTGTGATCAGCAGTAGGGAGGTGATCATGCCCCTGTACTCAGCACTCGTGAGATTGCACCTTGAATACTGTGTCCAGGTTTGGGTATCACAGGATAAGAAGGACATTGAGGTGCTGGAGTGGGTCCAGAGAAGGGTAACGAGGCTTGTGAGAGGGCTGGAGAACATGCCTTATGAGGACTGGTTGAGGGAACTGGGGTTGTTTAGCCTGAAGAAGAGAAGACTGAGAGGAGACCTTATTGCTCTCTACAACTACCTAAAATGAGGTTGTAATGAGGCTGGTGTTGGTCTCTTCTCCCAAATTACTGATGGAAGGATAAGAGAAATGGGCTCAAGTTGCACCAGGGAAGATTTTGATTAGACATTAGGAAGAATTTCTTCACTGAGAGAGTGGTTAGACACTGGAATGGGCTACCCAGGGAGGTGGTAGAGTCATCATCCCTGGAGGTGTTCAAAAAACAAGTAGGTGTAGCACTTGAGGCTATGGTCTAGTGGTTAGGGAAATGTTACCAGGAAGGTTGGACTTGATGATCCTGAAGAGCCTTTCCAACCATGGTGATTCTATGATTCTATGCTGTTTTGCAGAGCGCATGTGGCGCTTGGTAATAACAAAAAAAGAGACTGCTCCTCCCACGTGCTCACTGAGCCATGGATCAGGAAAGGCTAGTAACTTTTTTTTCACTAAAGTTCTGACAAACTGGAGAGAAAGGCTACTAAATGATTCTTTGGTCTGAACAAGCCATACAATGTATATTGTTTGCATAAACCAGGCTTTCCCTTTCCCATTCTGTTGCCTCATCTTCTAAGCCATTTAACTAGAAGTCAGTTTTGGAACAAATTTGTCTGTGGAGTGTTGGCAACAAAGATTGGATTTCCAGGTACGTACCTGAAGAATGAACCTGTCCTTTCAACTTTGAGTTGTCTTGTTTTTTGCTTGCCTATTCCACAACCTTTAAGTTCTCCTTTGCCTTTAAGGCAAGGTCTCTGCTACAAAATGGTGACACTCTAATAGCTCTGTTTAGTACTTAGAAAAGGTGAGATGTCAAGAAGCAGTAGTAGTTGCAGAATTCTGGCACTCCTGAGAGAAGTAGGAATGTATTTCGTATGGTTCCTGCTATGGTCTGCCAGGAAAAGCTATTCATAAGGTTTTCTTTTTACTCTTTCTATTGCTGCATATATATAAAGGGCCAGGAGTCAAACTTTAGTTAATAATATGTAATAATGCAGCTTAAAAAGCTTATACAGATTTCATGTACAACAAAGAGATGCAAAACATGGCTTCCATCAACTGCTTTAGTAATAACTTACATGGAAACAAGATCAGAATTTATGTTCTTAGAAGTTACACTCTGTTAGGCAGCATATTTAATTTTTTGGTTTTTTACAGAAATACTAAAGAAAAAGTATGCAAAAAATACATGTTGCATGTGAAAATCTCAGTAGATCCTAGATAAAATCAAGGCTATTCTCACAGGACCAAAACACTAAACAGTTCTGTCCTTAACCCTAACCTTAACTCAGTTGCATTTTAGAGGTCTTCTACAACACTGACAGCCAGCTTAATTTTGAGGTTTTGTTAAAGCTAAAATTAATCACTAAAGCTAAAATTAATCACTAAACACAACAACAATGAAAATGGGCATTAAAAGATGTATCAAAAGTGTACTATCATTTTCTTGTGTATTTGTTGCACAACAAGGCGAGGGGAAAAACTGAGCTTGACTTCCTACAAACCTTTTTTATTAAAGCCTGCAAATGGGCTTACAGCAGTCTGTCCTCTTCCATGCCTTGTAAGCTTATAGATTTAGCTGCCTGGAGCCAGGATGCAGATCCTTCAGCACAGAAATTGTCAGATTTACAATGCTGCTGACAGCTTTTGATTCTCAAGTTTCAACTTGGCTGCTAGACTAAATTACTGCAACATTCATGTAGCATTACTATAAATTCTGATTATCTATTTCTTTAGGTTTGTGTGGTTTGGGTTTTTTTCCCCCCCCTCTACCTATAAATATACATGGGTCAGGATCGCCTGTGAGGACTCAGAGGACTGACTGTCCAGCTGTTCTTCCATATGTTCTCTAGGTCAATGCCTGCTGCAGAGATACTACCAAGACCTCATGGTTGGCAAGCTACTCTAATTCCACTCAGCTTGTAGGTTGAAAGGTCACTCCTTTAATGTAGTCAGTTTGTGGCTTCCACATTAAAGAGAGGGAGTTGCTATCACTGCTGGAGCTCTATTTCATGAAATCCAGTGACAGTAAAACTAGATGCCCTGCACTTTCATAATTGCTTTAACTGTCTAGTACATATTAGAAAAAAAAAGTTCTAAGGCCTGATGAGAGGATGAGCCAACCTCTCCACCAACAAGAGAACTTTCTAATTCAAAGTTTTGATACTACTCAAGGACCCTAGAACTGGCTGAAGGCATGGTCTAAGGACAAGATTAATTTCCTCTTCCTTTTATTTCAGAAACACTATGAAAAGAGAATTGAAGATAAAGTGGCTTCTTTTCTACTCTTTAACTCCTACTATAGAGAAGCCCGTGAGATCAAAACAAGATGAACAACAGAGAAGAAAAGGCTTGTATGTGAAGAAAGCAAATACAATGACTAGAATCTAATAGGATGTTAAAACATTTGATAAACATTGATGACACGAAGTAACTAAATACTATGTGACTACTAAGCTGTAGTATTTCAGCACGAAACTCCACAGACAAATAGGGCTGTGAAAATAGGTTCAAGGGACATAGCAGTACATTATCCAATTTTGCTATAAATGTGGTACACCTTATTAAAAACTTTACCAGGTTATACTTTCTTTACATGATAAGAAAATGTCTTCTCGCTGGTTGGTGTTCATATACACTGAAGGAATCAGTGCAGAATCCCAAGAGGAAAAATATTTTAGATGCCTACTGAATTAGACAGAAAAGAATGTGGATAAAGTATACACAAAAAATAGGTGTAGATTTATGGAACAGCATAGACAAGAATTTCCAAATATTCCCCATTGCAGAGAAGTCACTGACCTGGCATAAGATGAGAAAGTGTTAAAGCAGGTGGTATCTTTCCATTGTATCATGTTACCTATTTCCAAAACTAGACAAAAGGCAGTTTTCTCTAACACAGGAGTCAGGACACTCCAACTTGTCTGAACCCATGTAGCAGTTGCATGGAGGTGAGCCTGCACCTTCATTAGCTCTACATGATCTGAAATCCATGGCAGCTCTGAATGCAACCAAGGGACCCGATGTTGGATCGACACACAAAGACACATAGCACAGAAAAATAAGGTCACTTTATAAACTAAGGGCAATCTAGAAGACTACCCAGCAACAAGCCTAGCCTAGAAGTGCGCCAAAGTAAAACTGTCTTCTGCAAGTTGTATCAATTTTTCGATTTCAAACATGCAGCTTATGTAGGGAGAAGAGAATCAGACCTTTGTTCATAAACACATTTACAACAAATTTAACAAACTTAATGACACCACCTTTTAATGACACTACAAATGAATTAATTTTCCCGATTTCAATGTTAGAATTGCATCAATGCATTTTTTCAATTTATTATCTAAGAGAATCTTTTCTGTTCATATGTGCAGTTTGAACAGCTGCATATGATGTCACATGAAAACATTCAAAGTTCCAGCATATTAAATTTAACCCTCATTTCTGTCTCAATGACAGACACAAGAATTCCAGCTAGGTTGATATTATGAACCAGTTAAATGATTTGTATTCAGAGCAACATCAAAAATCCCCATGACAAAATGTACTTGAACAAAAATACTCTGCTTGTGACACATCCTTTACAAGAAATGTGTTTTCATTTTTCACACGTTGCATCTCATTTATTTTATTCAGGCACACATAGTTAAATCTACAAGATAAGGTAAGTTTCCAATACCTTTGAAATAATAAATCATTTCTTACAGATGTTTTCACCCACTGCAAAGCTGCCGCTCATTAATCAAACATTATCAGTATCTATCACTGCCCAGTGCTAAACAGGAAAGGCACCTCATTTTGAGTTTTGACTTTTATTCACGGGTTAGTCCCTGACCTCTATACTACTGCACGCTTATTAGAAATATGGAAACCCCTATTGCACGGTAGCTCTTACTACAAGGAGTTTTAGAAGGAGTGTTACACAAGCAGAAGCAATTTTTAGTTTGAGAGCTGGAAGAAACAAAGTCAAGCTGCTCTTCAAACTGGCAACACAAATGCAATCACATTGTCTTCAAAGCTCTTTTCCAACATGTAAGTAAAATGTAACCATGTAAGCAAACCATTTTAGAAATGTTGAAATAAATATATATCATGCACTATGCAAGGTATGCTTTATTTTTGATAAATTATTAAAATTTCATTACAGAAAACAGTATGTGGGATACAATAAGTCTCTAACAACATAATCCTATGGGGGAGAATTTAAAGAAAATGGCAAAATGTAAGAAGTTATCTGCTAAAAAATTTCAACTTCCTTCTGATCATTAAGAAATTTCTGCATTTGTGTCAATACTGCAAAATAAGATTTGCATTATTTAATTTACTATTCTGGTCATTACACATCTTTTTAAAAATACTAGCATAGAAATGAAATTTGGGGAAGCAGCACAAAGTGGAAGTGGTTAGGAATGAACCTAAACAGTCTGAATGTTTGACAGCGAGAACAGTTTAGCTTCTCCACAGCACTTTTACAGTACTGAGCACTTAGGTCCCTTTTAGCTCTACATTTTACTGTTCCCATATAATATTATAGAAGAATGAAGTCAGCCAGAAGATCAATAGCCAGAGTCCAAGTCTCACTCTCCACAGAGCATCACACCACACTGCTTTCCTCCAGTGATCTACCATTGTGCATGGTTTATATTTTTGTTACTAACCAAGTGAAAAATTAAAGGCAATGAATGTGGCTTCCAGTTGAAAACAACTACTAGCTCCTGACTTAGCTGCAATGAACTCAGCTCTCCTTTAACTAAACATTTTGTTTGCAAATTCTATAGCTTTCTGAATGAACACTGAAGGCCACACTTGTATCTATGATTATTCACTCTGCAAGGCTGATTAAACACATTCCATTCTTGCAAGCATGGCAGGTCTACAGAAGTGACTGAGCTACAGTATGTATTTTCTACGCTTCAATACAATAAAGGGCACATTCAGCACATGCAAAGGCCCATATTTGCATTTGAAAAATAAGGAACCAACTTGACAACGTAGTGGATGTATTAAGACTCTTATGTCCGTATGAACTAAAAAGTGCTAAGATTTCAAAACTGCACAGTTGCAGAATATCAAACTGAGGAGCCACAACCAACATAAAAATGTAAACAGCTGCTATTTGGTCACCCAATTATGTGAAATCTCCTTGGGAGCTCTTTTTTTTTTGTTTTTGAAAAGACCCGTAGCTAGCTCCCTGAAGGTTAATAAATCTTCTCCCAAATAAAAATTTAGCTATTGTATTTAATCTATAAAAAAAAAAAAAATTGTATTGGGCCATAATAACAGCATCAAACCTACGTTTCCCAGTGAACTGAAAAGCAGTCCTAAGTCACTTGTATACTGAAATAATGAATTTAGTAGTTAGATGTTGACAATATAACAATATACTAGATATAAAACTAGAATAACTCTCTTTTCAAAGGTATGTTCTGTTCTCACTTAAAAATCGCAGTGTATTAGAGAAAAAGCAATAAATACTGTACTATTGAGAAATGGTCTTTGATAATGGTTAATGATGTCTTCTCAATTTAAATACAACAACCAGGTACTGAAATTTCTCTACCTACTACATTGTTACAATCTATTTAAAAATACACATCCCACTCAAACAATCATCTATCATCATTAGCCACAAACGAACAATTAATTATTTCTAACAAAAATGTCCTAACAAATCTACAGTCAGTTATACCATCTTCTATTACATCAATGAAACAATAACAAAAAATAAAACCTCAACAATTCTTAGAAATGTAGTAATACACTACAAATTTCTAGCTGGTAAGTGTTTACTAATTTCAACACAATGGTAGTATTAACATTAAAGATGAATTGGCTGTTGATCTTTAAATTATCATTATTTTTTTTTTCTTCCTATAAAGCTAATCACCAAAGATCATCAGAGGGAATATTGAATCATCATAGTAGCGGTTGAATACATTTTCACTTTAACACAGTTCATGTTCAGCTTACTACGTTTTTAGCACAAATGAACGAACAACAGCCAAACGATCTCCTGTGAAAGAGAACTCTGTCAAGGGACAACATTTGGAAAATAGTTTTCTTTTTTAGATAAACATGTAATTTGTATTAGCATTACCTGAACACTGACTATTTAGTATACTTATTTCTGTCTTTTACTCTTTTAAACATTTAGAAGACAATTTACAGTAAATTTAGCATTTATACACTGAAAGCAGTAACAGCACAAACAGCAAATCTTAGTTACTGTATATACCTCGCACCTTGTGACACAACTAAGGCAGTGCCAAATTTTGAATATGGCTTGATACTATAAAATGTTCACGGAAGACTATGTGACCTTGTGCACAAGCAATGCCAAATATGATCTCAAGCCTTTAGGACACACCAGTATGCCACACAATCCCAAAGAAATATTTGCATACATGTTAACCTTTCTTTTAAAAAACTTGCCATATGACACATACTATAACATTTATATGCTCTATCCTAATTATAAGCAGTCTTTGAAATCTTTAACATATGTATTTACACAATGTCTTTTAATTTCATAGGAAAAGTAACCATATGACTGGCATCTCTGAAAGCAACGATTAGAATAGTAAAGAACAATTTTCAAGTACTATGATCACAAGTGGTTCAAAAGCCTAGATAATCTCTATTCACTCAAAATTCAAGACACAGCATCAAAAACATTTACAGAGCTTAGTTAAAAATTACTTAATACAGCGAACGTGTAAAATTGTCTTCTCAGACATTTGTTGCCTTTAAAAACTACCATCCCATTAAAGCTAAAGAGATCTGGAAGGTAATAGATGTGCTTTCCCCTGATGGTAGAAGCTATTGTATTGAATAAGAAAATTATAAATACTACTGGAATAGAAATGCTTTTTAATTAATACCTTGAGCCCGAAGGAAGGACAAAGGGATTCCCTTGGCAAAAAGGCTACAGGTTTCAGAAAGCCATCAGACTGTGAATCCCACCCAAACAAACCGAATCACTAGTTAGCATGTCCCAAGTTACATAAAGGATCAAAATGAAAACAGGCCTGAAGCACACCCAGGTGTCAGAATTTTCCCCTGAAATTAGGTAACTGCCCTTCATTATAACAAACTGTTCTGAGATCAACAAACACCTGACTACCAATCAATGATGATAAGGCAAGCAGATAAAGGAGGACAAGACAACCACTGGGTCAGATGCAAGTCTTGAGTGCTGCCCATGCCCAGCGGTGGCTTCCTAGGGATCACTCTCCCAAAGCAGAGAATTGCCAGAGCAATAAAGTATCCTAAAGCCATCTCTAAAAGTCCTTCAACAAGTACTACAAATCCACCACACAAATCCAGGTTTTGTCTTCACTTGTGAATTCAACTAGCAGATACACCCCTTGTTCAGTAGACAGTGAAATGAATGTGATTTCAGAAAGACTGCAAGGCATGAATGTGTACAGGAAGGCTGCTTAAAACTTTATGCAGAAAAAAAGTGCTTGCCAACATCTCACCAATAAATGGCACTAAACAAGTGAGATCTTGATACACTTCCTACTTCTATACAATCTTTAAAAATAGAAGAAAAAAAGAAAAGCAACAAGCCCAGGTTTTTAACAACCCTTTTCTCCTTCATAAGCAAGATGAAGGAAAGTAAGGAATTTCTAAACCTATTGTTTAAGGTTTGGATTGTGTCTGTCCTCCTATGGTATAAGATAGAACAATGTTTCAAAAAGTGTCTGATTGCCTTACATACTGGAGGACGTCCATATTCCTTACAAGGAAAGGCAGCTCAACTAAAGTAACTGGATGTGCACTAACCTACCAGCCGTATTTTAGATGATTTTTCATACCGTGTCTGAATATTAACATGGAACTATAAAGATGGCAGCATAATTAATACTTGCACATCCAAAAGACATAATTAACTGACTCACAGGCTGAAATTTCAAAAACAACAGGTGAACAAGCAAAGCTCTTTAGGTGCAAAGCACTCGAGTGCCTAACGTCAGAACATGCAATATTTTCTTACGCACTTCTCAAATACCAAAATGCTTAAAAATAAATGCTTGAATAAAGTGTTATGTTAGATTAATTGGTCTGCTAAGATGTTAAAAAATTAACTACTCTTAAAACAGTATGAACCAAATTTGGTTTTGTCATATTGAGATGAGCAGTTCTTCAGGCAAACTGTCCAGCATCTTGGAAAGAGACAGGAGAGTGTTTTGCAAAAAAAGTGCAGGAGAGATTGTTATGCTAAGCAATTTTTTGGTAGGAAAGATAAGTAAATAAAAGCCATGAAAATCTGTGTAATTTGCAAGTGAATAACTTAAGGATGCCCAAGGGCAGATTATTAGTATTTTTTGAAAGTGACCTAAGACTATTAATAATAAATAAGCTGTTTTGTGCATCTGAGCCCTAAAAGCTTTCAACTGTGTACTGTTTCTGACGATTATTAGGAATGTTCCACCAACACCCAGAGCAGTAGTGAGGAGGACAGAACTGGAAGAACAGCTTACTACAAATACCAATAGTAGAAAAAGGTGATTCAAGCATAAAAATTCTTGGATGCTTGTACATTGTTGATCTCCAGGAAAGATGCTGCACTGGGAATAAAAGCAAGCTTGAACATCAGTAACCATGTAAGAACATATGCTTTCAGAGCTACTTTATATATATAACTATACTCCTCTTATTTAATAACAAAAGGTTTTAAAATTAAAGAGTAGCATAAGACGAGAACAACATGAATGTTGAGGAGTAAAGAGTTTTGCATTAGAAACAATGTACAGCTCAATTTCTTTCTAATACTCTTCACATGACACATGAAAAAATTAAGAAATGTGTTGTTATTTAAGGGTGCATTCATTCTCCAAACTGTGAGCCATCAGCTAAGGCTCTCCAGGAGACAGACTATAAGGAAGTCCTATACTTGACTGGACAGACTACAGTAGACCTTCTTCCTTGGGATTTTATTTCATGTGCTTGCAGTTCGGTGTGCAAATTTGATCGTCTTGTACTAAATTCTTGACGACTTCATTTTCATTGTGTCTAATACTAAATGTCTCACAGTTCTTTGCAGCTAAATGGATTTGAATATTTTGCTTTGTCACATTAAAATGTAATACCAAAGCGTTCTCCCTGACTCTGGAGTCTATATTATCTTTTACTGCATATGGATACTGACGCCTGAAAGGCCACTGTTGTCACTATTTAAAAACCTGGGTGAAAAGTACTGTCTTTGCAAGATTCTGAGACAGTGACAACCCTTGTGTTCAAGCATTAATAAAACTAACCTAGAAACTAAGCTAGGCACAAATCTAATCCAAGTATCCAGTTGATCATGTTTACAACATCATTCTTTCCTCCACTACCTACCAACATACTATTATACTATTTTTCTCCCTGTTTGTTGTGTTTTATCCGGTCTTTAGGCTGCAGCTTCCTTGTAACAAAATCTGTATCATCTATGAAGTGTCAAAGTACTTATGAAATAATGCAAAAAAAAAAAAAAAAAAAAAAAAAAAAAAAAAAAAAAAAAAAAAAAAAGAAAAACAGAACAAAACCCAGAAAAAATAGAGCTAAAGATCCTGAGAGTCTAAGGTTGTGCAATGCTTGTACTAAAGTTCCATCTTTAACCAAGATGCATTAAGTTTTACATGGCTTGCTACATTACCACTGAGCCAAACAAGTCTTCACAAAGAGGCCTAAAAGCATAATTTTAGGGAACATCTTAAATGCCAAGAAACAGAAAACAATTCTGAAAAACAACCAACCAACAGATAAATCCTGGGTATGTTTTCAAATGCCTCTGCCTCTAAATTTTTCCCTCTGGAGGTAATAAGTGAAATAGCAAGTGCAGAGAAAAAGAAACTCAGAAAAACAAGGTAAAACAAAACCAGAGAATCAAACAAATAAAAGTCTGTTCACAACCTGAAATGAGAACTATTTTCAATATGACATACTTCCTCCATAAATGTCTGTCCTGGCCATGGGCCTATGGGCCCCATATGCAGATTTCATGTCCTCCAAATTTAGTTTATGAATCAGGAGTACGATGCACAATTTTTTCCTACAGCACAAGCAAAATGAACATCTGTTCACTTTTTGCCACGTAGGTTTGTATCTGTGTGGGTGGGTGTGAAGAGAGCTCTTGATGTGTAATATTCTTCCCATCTGCACACCAGGTGGCACTGCATAGTTAATCAGAAGATAATAACAGGCATGAGGAGATTACTTACTTTTGGGGGAAGAGACAGTAAATCAATCTCACAGGGATTTTTTTTTAAACAACAAGGTACACCAATGCTTGGACTTCTAATTTCTTTTTTTTTTGTGTGTAATTTCATTCCAATCAATGGAATCATCTGATTATATTACTGTTTGAATGCTATCTTAATTGACTATGAATGACTGCAATTATCACAAAGGTTCTTTCCACCAGGAATTTAATTTGTTTTCTTTTTTTTTATGTATGGTCTTAACCCTTGTGAGCAGGATATACTGTTTAGAATATATCCAACTAACAATCTGCTTAGATTTCCTCTGTATGCTCATCTAACTTACCACTTCACAGTACTTAATAGAACCTCTGAAAACTCTAATACAGTAAAACTGACTTTACAGCAATTCAGCATCACAAGATGAAGGAAGAAACAAGAAATCTTCATTACTAGCTGCATTTTCCCTGTAATGAGAAGTTAACTGGAGAGTTAGTGTTTTAGGTTTAAGCTTACACACACTAAAGTGTCCAAGATAATTTCTGGGAATGGGGACATTAAGATTGTAAAAAAATATTTTACCAAATAAAACAATCTTTGAAGATATATTTTTATCTGATCTTTATACAAATAGAATGTAAATGTTATATAAAACCCCTATGTTATGATAAAATGTTACAGAATAAGGATAGAGGTTTGTGTGAAAGTCTGCAGAAAATATTTTTATGGTGATAGCCTTTCTATAATTTGCCTGAATGTCTCAAGAAACATCCTTAAATACTTTAAATGTTTAGGTCATTCATTTTCATTAAATTAAATAGTTATATTTTAAAAAATATTTTTTGTATTTTCTCTTTCAAAACCAGTATACATGGCTTTGTGGAGTCTTAAAAGTCAGAACCACAGAATCTTTTTTTCCAAAAAATGTAGCTGAATTTCAAGAAGGATGAGTAATAAAAGCCTAGTATTTCTGCATCTGCTCTGATAGCAAGGCAAGACACATACACATCAACTTTTTTTTTTTTTTTCTTAAATTCTAAGTATTCTACGGCTGGTAATTGACCAAGAGAACACAGTAACACAAAGCATTCAGACTACTCTGTTCTCCACAAGATATCCTTCGCTGCCTTACTTTGCTGTCTCTGAGGACCATGTGCTCTCTTCTCTAGCCCCTCACCTCACCATTGATTTCTCCTTTTGCTTTCAGCATGCCAATTCTCTATTGCCCTGAGTCTCTGAGGTGTTTACAGAAGGCAGCAACTGATGAAAGACTTTTCTTGGGCTTAATAGCAAAATTTTCAAACTGATTTCTCAGCTCAATCACAAATTCTTCACAAACATTTTTTACCATAAAGCACAGATGATTCTAGGTTGAGTATGAGTGTAACCTATCAAATCTCAAAAGGATTTTTTTTTTCCTATGCATAGTTTTACAGGTTAGTTTTTAAACCTTGAAAGTTTAATTGGGAGATTAATTCTTATCTATTAATGTTTGTAAGTAATAAAAATCCAAAAGATCTCTAACTGGAAGATAAATGGAATTTTAAAATGAAAATTTTAAGGACACTAATTTTACATCTCTAATTCTTAATCAGAACTTTTTATTGCCCACTGAAATAAGACTAAGTTTAGAAATTGCATCACACTAAGTAACAATAAAAAGAGAACTACACAATATAGTACAGACTCCTAGAACACACTTAACGTGTAGTTCCTCCCTTTGTTTGGCGGCTGCTGCCTTTTACTCCAGTGTAAACATTCTCATGTATCTATCATTACTTTTGATATAAGAAACAGAGATTCGTGGACTGCCCTTTAATACTTTTGTTAGCTGTAATCTGACATCAGGACTGAAGGAGATAAACAGAAGGATGGTCTATCTCTTGGGTCCTTGTATGCAAACCACAAGATACATCTGCTGCCAGATGTTGCCAAATATACGTCTTTGTAGAGAGGCAACTCAAAAGACATGAGAGTAAATGATGGACAGGGAAGAAGTAATTCACATATTGATCCTCTAGAAATAAAGAGAAGTACAGCATTAAGAACTATCTGGATGAAACACAGTTCAGCTAAGACAAAAAGCAGGAGATTGAAGAAAAGAACTACCAAAAGATAAAAAGGTAACAGGCAATCCTGTGGCAGAGATTTGCCTACCATTTGTTCTGAGGTTCTGCTATCACAGGGCACTGTTGGCTTCCAGTATGCCATTGCCCAGGTTGATCTCTTTCATTGTTCCTTATCTAAGTAACTATGAAAGCTTTTCCTCAGATCTAGTCTTTGCTATTTCAACGTGTGTCTTTGTCGCCCTAAACTCCATATCAGTCTCTACAACATTATACACACAGGCACAGCCTAATTAGGAAAGATAAGACAGTGCAAAACAAAATAGTATGGTGGTAAGGTGTGACTCAAATTGAGATCCCAGAAGTTGCCAAAAGTTGGAGAGACATACTGGCCATCTGTTTTCAGGTCTAGTACAAGACATTTTTCTGAGCTTTAAGCAGTGACTTAAATGCACCAGAACTACAGGTTAGAGAGAATCTTTCATCTTAAGATAAACCATCATAGGCTCAGTGCTTCAGTAAGCAAAGACTTGAAGCTAAGCATCTTTTTAATTATTATTTATTTTAGAATAAGGCTGTTAATCTGTATCCCTTTATGAACTTCTTAGGAATTCTTTACGCTTTGGATCTGAAGCAGAACAAATACATTGACTAGAGCACACTTCTAATACCTTTCTAAACATCTCTCACAAAAAGCCTTTACTATTAATTTTTCTTCAATATAGTCACTTGCTACAACTGATCAAATCTCAGCTTCCTATGCTTTACTTTCCATAGACCCAGTTGAGGAGTGTACTCTTCCTACCTTACATAACATTCCTATAGTGCAATAGATTTTTTTTTTCCTGATCCATAACTGTGTAGAAAATAGCATTCAAAGTTCTCTTGCATCTCCAACTGCCCTCATGTAGCTGGCGATTTACAAGTGCTCTTCCATTCCACAAATCACACATGGACTCCTCTACACACCTAACTGAAAGAATTCTTGAGTGCCATCCCATTTTCAAGATTAAAGATGTACTGTTCAAAAATCACATTGCTATGAAAACGAAAAAATCTTCTGACAAGTGTACACCCTTGTCCCATCACAGATTTAATCTTTTTACACACCCATTCATTTTTTCTTTCTTCCACGAATAGGGAAAACTGAAAACTGCCATGCTTATTTTCCATCAGGGTACAGATTCATTCAGAAGCAAATTAGAACAACCTTAAAAAAAAAGAAAGAAACCTATTTTATTTAAGTAGTGTTCTCTAATTATTTTACTACCATGGTTCAGGATAATATTCAAATGTGACATTTCATTGAATATGTTTATTCAGTAGGTAAAGAACACAAAAAGAAATACAGTACAGACTGATATGGAAGCACTGCTGCTACTGAGAGTTTATAAATGCTCTATTGCATTAATAGAGCTAACCCTAGAAATCTTGTTTGCCTTCCAGCTTTCACTACCTGTATGCAAGGCCACACTACTGTCCAGTGTCTTACACAGCACTGTAAGAGAGAGATGACAAGTAGACATAGGGGTATAGAGAGGGATCAACTTCATCATGAATGCAAGGTAGCTTCCAGTAACAAAAATTTGTAGGAACACATAATCCTTCATTAGCATTTATACCCTCTGCTTCCTAGTACAATCAGTGAACACATGGTTTACAGGAGAATTATGCTTCAGATACCTTCTTTTGTTTATTAAAATTCTGGCTGTGTTCCTTTACCTAGCATCTGTGTGGCATAAAGCTGTCTATATATATACACATATATATTTCTAAACAAAAATATTCTACGTTAGGATAACTTCATCAAGGTCAGAAAATAAACCCACACACTCAAAACAAATATTCCAGTCCTATATGTAGTGCTTAGTGGTCATTTTTCCTAGCCTTTAACTGCACTGTTATTTTAAATTTCTGCTTCATAATTGCAGAGAAATCCTGCTGATATTCCAAAACTTACTCATAATATTTTCCTAAATTAGCTAGACTCTCAGTAAACAAATGTTTATTTATTAATTAATCCCTCATTGGTGAGATTTCACAGAGCAGTTTGAAAGATATTAATGAAAATAATAAAGAAGATAAGTTGGGCTATTGCTTGGTACACAATTACATCAAAATACGACACATCAGAATTCCCATACGTGGAAGGTCTCTAACAGTGTGAGGGTTTAGGATAATATAAATCACAATGCTTTGTATTATAATCACATGACAGAGTAGACCTGCAAAGCTTATTATACTGCATAACCAGATGGTAAACAACAGTTGTCGCTGTACTAAGAATTACATCTCTGTAATCAATAATAGGAAGGAGGAACAGTTGGACAACTTGTTTCCTATTATGTTCACTTAGGCAACGTCTAGATCAATAAAGAGCATTAAGCCTCATACCAACTGTAGACGGTGCCTGCTCAACATGCCTATCATATGGTAGCGATGGGTCCAGCTGTACTTCAAAATACTTGTAAATGGATAACAATTCTAATCTAACATTAAAAAGAAGCAATGATTCAAATAGCAGGCAGGTGCAGGACTTCTTTACCATATGAAAGAATACAGACCTGTGATGCTCGTTTTAATATAAGTCGAAGTCAGTTTATTTTGTTAACCCATCCCATAATTACATTTCACTACAGCCTATCTGAAAGATGTTACATGTTTTATATGGAGAAAAGAAAAAAAGCAACCAAGCATGGTATCACTGGCTTACATACAGGCTCAGTAATTATGTGGGTATAGTAAGCTGTTTGCAAAAATTGAAAAGTGAACTTGTGTTATCACCCTAGGCCAATATGGCAATTAATTATGAGGAAGTTTTTAGTTCATCCATTTTTTAACTATTTAAACAAACAATAAATCAACCCACTCAGCTCCATTCTCATCTTACTTAAAAAAAAACTATCATATAAATACGAAAAATTTAAACAATAACTGTCTTAAACCAGCTAGCTTTCATTTCCCATTTATAAAATTTTCCTTATATTCCATACTTTCGCAATGCCTCAAATTGAAGCTGTCTCACATCATGGTATTAACACAGATATACAAGTCCGTGTTTATTCTTAGTCATTCAATTTTAAGATGACAAATGACAGGATAGTGAGTTCTTCTTACCTATTCCAATAAAGACTGCTTCATAGCCATCTTCTTTCAAGGTGCGGAGTGTCATTCCATCCACTGCAAGGCCTTTATTAAAAATTATCTGAAAGAATTAAAGATTACTTGCTTTTAATGGAGCAATGTGAAAATAATTTGTCGTGTCCTGTGTGCAGACATTTCACAGGATCTTCTAGTGAACAAAGCAAATTGTTTTATTTTCTGCTAATCCAGGCTTAAAAGGTCAGATGGGCTCTGACTGAAGCAAGTGGCCCAAACTAGATATGCATAAGAGACACCTGCAGACCATCCTCGGATGGGGCCACCACAGGCTAGCTTGCTTTCTGCTGTAAGCCAGAAGAGTTAAAGCAAGCTAAACAAACAAAGCCTGCCTACAGAACACAATACTGAAGTGAAGCCGAAAATGGCAGTTTTCTGCTAGGAGTAAAACTCTTTATTCCATGCTGACTACAAAAGGTTGTATTCCCATGTGAAAATCAGAATATAAGAAACATGATGTGGAAGCAAGAATCTCCTTTAGGGAATATGTGCTGAGCAGATCACTCAGCACACCAAACAAAACCCAAGCATTTTGGGTTACTGCAGAAACATTAGTGAAAGTATGAACCTCTTACAGAGAAATAAAGAAAAGACATGACACTATTCTGTATTAACAGGGGTTCTGAACAGAAAACCAGGCAACGTGTTCCACACAGTATCAGGTACTTGGTGGGCCTCCAATTGCACAGAATGAAATGTCAGTCCCAAAGGGTGGTATTGCTTTGTGCTGCACTCTTAAAGCTCACAGCCTGAATTTTGCACTGAGACCAGTAGTTACAGCACCTTTAGGCCAAAAAAAAAGAAACTCAGTGAAGTAAGCCAGTGGTGGTTTTGTAAATTCAGAAAACCTGACTGCAAAAGACTGGGCCAGAGATGGCAATAAATCTGGAGAATGTTCTGTGCAAATTACAACATGCCTTACTTGCTCATAATGAAACATTGTTCAAAGTCGTAAAAAACCAGAGGTTTTCAAAATTATCAATAAGATAAGTTTTTTATTTAAACTTGTAATTGTTAATTCTAATTTTAGACAAGCAACAATAATGCTCAGAGTGTGGTGATTGGTGTTCATTCATTGAAAGAAATAAAAGTCACAGTAATAGAAATGCAACTATAACCTACACTTGCTTCAGTTCAACTACTATTAACGTCCAGAAGCAAAAGCTGGAAATTTTTAATAGAATAATATTCCAGGAGCAATCCTGTTTTGAGCAGCCACTGTACAGGCTGAGTAACTATGGCTGTTGCAAGAGTGAGACAGAGGAGAGTATGTGCTGTATGTTCAGCAAACCAACTATAGCAGTCTCCTGTGCAGAGGTCATGCAAATGAAGATACGCACACCTTTTGCTCATCTCTCCTAACCCCAAGGCTTTGGAGCACATAAAGTTGTGTGATTCCTCTTCTTATATTTTGTACTTCTTGACATGGGTATGTGTGTTTTTATCTCCTTACTGTAGACCCTCTGAACCTGAATATTTTCCCCCCAGTTTTTGTTATATCACTTGTGTATTCACTTTACAAAATGCCATGCTCTATTCTGTAAGCACTATACTTTGTCATCTCAACAGTTTAGTCTTCATGTCATTGTATATTTTCTTTTTTAATGAATCTGCCTATATTCAATTTAATATACTTTTCCTACTGGTGGAAAAAAAGGCAAATGTAAACTACAGTGTACAATACTTAAAACACAACCTTTGTCTTTGGAGATTTAGTATAAATTTTATCAGAGGTGCCAAAGCCATGTACAGTTGTAATCCTTTCAAGAATTTCACACTACACCTTCACTGACAACAAAATACATTCCATAAGATGTCATTACATTTTTTTATCCTATTGTGTACATATGTTATGAAAACCTAATGAGGGAATTTAAATGGCAATACTATTTTATGTAGGGATTCATAATACTCCTAGGGCCTAGCTCTGTAATCCTTATTCAGCTGACTAATTCTTACTAATTTCAGTAGAATTACTTGAATAAACAGCACTACTGAGCATTTACACAATACATCACCTTCCACCACAGATTTAAAATGCTTTAAGTAAACACCAGAAAATATTTCCAGCTTAAAGAGGTATGAAGCCAAGGTCCTTAGTCAACCAGCTTGCCAAAGGGTCAATTGCAGACCAATGGCAGAGCTTGGAAGCAAATTTACATTGAGATTCTCTCCTGCACTTCAAAACCACAGAGGACTTGCAGGTCAAGATGACATGGTGGCTCTTATCAGTCTGTTCTGGAGACCTTGTCATAACAGGGAGCCTAGGGGAACTGTGTTTTGCTGAGGATTCCCAGGAGCCTATGTCCAGCAATGTTGTCTAAAATGGTCTCAGTGCTCTGTTTTTAGCCCCGTCCCTAACTCAACAGCCATTCTGTCAGTCTTTTAAAGGGTTGCAAAGGAATCTTTTGAATAGAAAAATAAACTTGGAGCATTTAAAGCCTTATCTTACATCTCTAATGGCATTTTTGTAAAACCTGGGCAGGATGAGGTTCTCACTTGCATCTTGTGACATCAGTCTACTGCTTTTATCATGTGAACCAACACAAAAGATTCCAAGAAGAATTTCTTGCTTCACTGAAAGCTCTAGTATCATGTTAAAAATATATTACCCCTCTCGGTACTCAAAAACTTGATCCATTGATGCATTCTATATTTGTAACTTTTATTAAAATGTGCAGCAGTTGTAAATACTATCTAAATCTTCAGCTCAAGCCCTAAATTAACAATAAAACAATGTTCCTATTATCTATAAAGAAAACACATTTGTTTAACAGAATAATGCATGACTGTTACTTTCCAAGAAGCTGAATAACTGTTATTGTTTATAACGGACAATCATATCAACAGTTTGTTTAATTTGATGTATTTTATTATAAAATTAACTTGGATGCAAGACTGCATGATAACCACTAAGAAAAAACTCAGGGAGAGGGAATGAAGGGAGAAGTATCAGATACGAACGTTTTAAGTCGTGCCAAACTTGCATGAAAAAAACACGATTAAAAAAATCAAATCATTCCAATAGCTACATTGAACCTCTAAAGCAATTTAGGAATTTGTTTCTTACAGACAATTAATCACATGCAGGCATGCCAGATGAGAACTATTGATTGCCCTTTTCCAAACTAGTGGCATTCAGACAGGAGACAGACAAATGCTCTGAGCAAGAGGAAGCATCTTCCTGCTTCTGTCTAGCATAGCTTTTAATCGTTCTTTACTAATGTGCATGACATTTCACTGTTAATCTTAGGCAGAGTTCTTGTTCCTTTTTCTTTGAGCTATACATAGGCAGGATATATTTTTCATTACCTTCACTCCGAGATCCTTCATAAGCTCAGCTTCAAAATTCACTACATCATACGGCAATCGGAACTGGGGGATTTCAGACGTACTAAAAGAAATGAAAATGCTTGTGAAGTACTGCCAGCTACTAGAAAGAAAGGAGTTTTCATTTTGTTAAAAATTTGATAGTAGCAACACACCTTAGTTAGTTCTGATGTATGAGAACAGAAATTTGCTGAAGCTTGACCATTGGCTTTTTTAAGTCGTTAGAGCAACAAAACAGCATTATTCAAACAATGCTAAAAATATAGGAAAAAGGAAGGCAGTACCCTGAGGACAATCCTGCCCACACTTGTAGGTAACCATTTATTGTGTGTTAGGCTTGGGTCCAAAAGAGCTTCAGCTTCATTCCTTCTGTTTACCAGAATATCTAACAGTAAACAAACTTAAGACATCCATTTAAGAAAAGTTCTCATGACTACTAAAAGCAAAGTGATCTTCTAACAACCATTCATTGAGCTATTCAATAAAATAAAAATGGAAAATTTGATTCTTTCTGGAAGCATTGCGTATGGTATTTTGAGCAATGATATTTAAAACTGTACCCTCCTCCATTTCTACTTAATAAATGTTTATGATCTCTCAGGATGGACAAAGACAGTAACTTTCTATCATCTTCTGGTCTCAAGTCTGCTTTTCTACTTAATTTTTATTAACCAGTATTTTTTCCTCCTGAGAAAGATTAGAAAAGACATCTTCAAGTTTCCAGAATCACAGATATCCTATATGGGAAAACTGCAGCACAGAACCTTAGTTTTTATCTACTTGCACAGATCTTTATCTCCAATTAAGTGACTCTACATATGCCACTTCAAAATCTCTTCCATAAAAACACACTACAGGTAAACACAGTGAAGATCTATTTTAGATACTTTTGTTTAAAGAAGATTAAAAATAAATTAATATGCAGAAAAGTAAGTTTCTCCCCAGATATTTCCAAGCTTCAGTCTAATCTGTTTCCAAATTAATGGATCTATAATTTCCATAACAAGGCACATGAACAAGAGAGACACTGTGGCATTATTTTACACCTTGTTAATGACCACACCATCTTTAACATCTACCTTTGTCAGGCCAGAAGGATTGTATTTATTTTAAGTTGCATCAACTTTAATTATACTGCTATGAAACTAATGCTCCTCCTTATTGTTTTTAATACTGCCCTTTTTTCACCTTTCCTGACCAGTCTGCAATGAAAAGTGTTCTAAATACCAGCTATAATGAACATGTCATGACAATACAACTTTCATAGGTCATGTTAAATAAAAAGGTGCCTGAGGTAGAAAATAATGTATCATACGATTCTGCAATAGAGATTCAACAAATAAATCTAATTTTAAGGGGAAATTTTTGTTTTCCAAGTTCACCTACACACTTGTTGAAGGCCTGTAATTTGTTGACAGCACAGGCTGTCAGAATTTGTAAGCAATAATTGCTTATATTATACATTTACTTATAGTTTTGTGCTGTGGAATAGAGCCACATGTGTGTACACATATGGTCATATGCAAATATATACAGTTTTGTGGGGACACATGCATGCACATTTACCATAAAAATAAGCATTTTATGAAGGTCAACTGGTACATCAATAGTTCTGATACAATTTATTTCAGCAGCAGAAGACAGTCTCTGACTCTGCAATGGAGAGACGGGGGGAGAAGGAAACAGGGCAGAGGTGCAGGAAGGATGTTGTGAATGTTCAGAAAACCAGACTTATGACATACTTAAGTATCACACCACCAGAACTACAATCACTAGACACCTTTCTATTCTCACAATATTATTAAAGTTAACTATGATGTAACAAGTATGTAAAGGAATATTCTAGTTAAAAGCACTTAAAAAAAGGTAGAGCAAACTAAAAAAGGGCACAAGCACTGCCCTTCCAAACACCTGATTCCAAATACAAAATTAATTTCATCTTGTTAGCCATTAGCAATAGTTTATGAAGCCTTGAAAACACACCCATCAATAACCTAAACTTGTTAAAAGATGTACTGAAAAGACTTTCAAATGTAATAATGGATGACTGCCAGCCTCCCTCCTGTTCCAAGACTAAAACAAAGACAAAAGGAACTGCTGCCTTTCAACCAGAAGTGAAACTGTGAAACTTAACACCGTGAATGGAAGTAAAATTTGACTTTGACTGCTATGTGTTCTTTAAGACTTGAGAGGAAGAAATACCTTAAATGCATGCTTGACCATTAAGGACAATAACAGAACAGACAAAACTTGTAGTCCTATGTGGCAACCAGTTCAAGTAAAACAGCTCCACAGTTAAATGCCTATATATATATTAACACCCTGATAATTAGGTACAATACTTCTGAACTTCATTGTGAAAAAATGGGAGTAATCAGTTCAACTTCTCCGGCATTGATTCTCTATCTTCCGGAGCACTGAACAAGAATTTGAAATTATGGATTAAATTCATTGACAGTGTCAACTCTACTTATTTCAGTGATACTCCAATGAGAAATACAAGCACATCACTCTTCTTTCTCTCTGTGTTTCTCTTTACTTTTGATTTTGTAAACACTTTAGTGTGAGAATATCTTCAACATTTAGTTTTGATTTTGAATGGGTTGGTACCCACTAGTTAGTTTCTGAAATATTTTATCAGGACTCTGACAAACCTACAGGATAGGATCTCAGCCATTGTTACAGCAGTAAAAATTTATCTAGTGTAAGGACATGACACCATGCAAATATCAGCTAAATGCTTGCCATATAGGAAAACTAAAAAAGTACCATCATCCTTTCTGTATCTGCAATTTATTGAAGTTTGAACATTGCAGGGGGTTTATTTCACTGTTACAGTAAGGTTTACCAAAGGCACAAGTCCAGGAATACAAGATTGATTTACGCACTGTCACCTTTATTTATACAAGGTAGTTTATGAAAGCATTCTAAATTTAAAATTCTCTATGAAATTAATAGCTGTCTAAAGCATTTTAAACATCTACTAATTCATTCACTACATAGGGCCACAAGTACTTAATTTTGTTTTAAAAGTCCTAGATAAGGGAAAACGGTTCCTGACATAATTTTCTAAAGTGTTAATTTAATAATAACAATTGCACCCTGGCATTTTAGAGGTCACATGAAGAGAATATAGGGGATAGCTATCAGATTTTCAGTTAAAGCTTGTCTGCAAATGTACCTATTTTAACCTGAATGATGAATTTCAATTTAAAAAAAAAAAGGTTATCAGATCTGTAATTTTCTACAGTCTTAAAGTAAAGGTAGAGGGAGCGTCTATAAACTATGTTGGTACAATACTTTTTGCTATACTTCCTACAGCCATTGGGACTAGTGCCTTTTTGTCATTGATTTTTACCTTAAGCCACCAACATACTCCTGCTTTTCAAATATGGTGATGTCTGAATAGCCCAATCGAGCCAAAAAGGAAGCACAACTTAAACTTGCAGGTCCTGCACCAAGAAGAGCTATCTTCACGTGATAGGCTTCAGGCATATCTTCTGGAGGAGGCAAGAAAGGGTTTCTCATCTGAGGAATATTCATAGCTTTGAAGATCTGAAAAGCAATACATTCAACAGGTTATATACTTTGCATTCCCTCCTTCAATTTTATTATGAATAACATGATAGACTCTTCTGCTAGTACTGTCACATATCATTGATTTGTTATTGCAGATCACTTTGTACCATGTTACAGGATACCCAAATGATGTGGGAATTTCTGAGGAATGTTGTAATTGCAGGGTTTGGTCCTTTTGTGGTTCTCTTTTTCTTAAAAATGTCTGAAGTCAGTTCTGTCACTACTGTAAATTTTACAGAAAAGATGGAACCACACTACCAGCAACAAAACAGTAATACAAAGTCAGCCGGATGGCAGAGAATCTCCTGCAACACCAAAAATTTCCTTCCAAACAACGTTCAGATTATTCTTACTACTAGAAAAGCGTTTCTGTGAATTATGCAAAGAATTTTAACACCAGTGAAGGGGCTCAAGAGACATCTTGTGTGACCCTGGATAAATCACTTATGGCTTGATTTTTTAAAGGTGGTAGGTAATCAACCTTATGTGGTTTTGAAACCTTTTTTTAGGAACTGCCTCTAGTCTTCAATGCTGTATTTTGAAAGGTAACACATGCTTTAGATGCCTCCTCCTGCATAATTCTAATAGGACTTATTTCATGTTAGTTGCTCATCTATTTCAGATGTTTTCCACTTTTCAATCGGGTGCCCAAAAGTTGGAGTCATTCCTGAAAGTTAGATTGCTCTCCCTATGCCTCAATTGTTCACCTTTAAATGGTGATGATCTGTTCCATTCTGTCTTGACTCCTAAAAGTACTTTGGGACAGTCTCTGACCACTATTATATATTGATACAGCATAATGGACTCCCAACCTAATTGCAATGTTACACAGTTTATTTCAGATTTGCATTTACCCAGTTCTTTGCTCAGGCATACAGGTAAGATGCTAAGGCAGAAATATTCCACATTCACTGAAGCTAGATTTCACTCTCCTCTGCATTTACATATGTTATAGCAGAAGAAATGGAGTCTCTATCTTGTATAACCAACGAAAGTAAGAATAGACTCGCAGCTCTTACACACTCGTCAAGATTAGGAGCATGGAAGAGCATAGTTACATCTTCAGGTTATTTTAGGCATTAGGTGGAAAATATTTAACCTAAGGAGTATATCTTTGTAGCAGGAGCACAGTATTCTGTCAAAGGGATACAAGAGTTCATTGCATCAGGATTCTCAGTCATATCATAAACACTTCAAGGCTGCGCCTCAAAACTACAATATTGTTCCCCATTTGTTTCAATGCAGAACTGCATTCTGCAAGTACTAATTAGTCCTCTAAAGTACATACGTTGTCATTTGTCTTAATACCATATTTAAGCTATTTAACAACTTTACTTTCCTTAGAACTCAACAAGAAAAGGTTTTTCAAGCTAAACTTTGGCAATTCCACCCATGAATAGAATTTTTCATTTATATTTTGAATCAATGTTCATTTCCTTCATGTGCACTTGAGCACTCATGCTAGGTAAACTGATGATTAGTTCCTTCCTCCTCTAAAATTTCTGTGTCAAATTCCCCCAGTCTTTGTAAATTGACACAGCATTTTAACAAACCGCAAGAAGCAAGAGACAGATAATTGTTTTTTTAAAAAAAGAATCATTTAAACCTGACAATTCATACAATATGGGAAAGTTTAATGTGATTATTAATGGATTTCACAGGCTGAAAAGATTATATTGCACTGTGAAACTAGACTGTGATAACCAACATGCAGTAGGATATTTCTAAAATGTCTCCTTTGTTACATACACACAGAAATGGCTTCAATGATACCAAATTTCCATTAAAGTCTCATGCAATCATTTTAGAAGGCTACTCAGTAATACAAATTATAGAACTCACACATTGAATGTGTATATTAAAGACTCTGAATATGCATATGCTTAATAAATTTACCACTAAATTTACTTTATTGTTACCATAATTACTTCTATATTTATTATTGGATGGTAATACCCACCAACATTCAGCAATGTTATGCTTAAGTGCTGCACTACTGTAGTGCAGTGTTAAGCTTCAGAAACCAAACACTAATGCAGGAAATCCCAGTAGTTCAGGCTGAATGGTCAACTTTAATTTTGCCTATTTGCAAATAGGGTGAAAGTGTCTTTAAGCAGCACAGCCAGCTTGTGTGGCAATATCTTGCCATCTGGAATTCAGTGGCAGCTTTGCATATTAAGGCTGGCAGAATAACTGTGAAAACAGCAAACTGCTTGAATGCATTTTGAAAGATTTTCACTCACCTCATGGTGAA
>NW_008603460.1:0-1128 GCF_000691845.1 Merops nubicus | reverse complement strand
TCCCTACACTGTAATTCACCTAATTAAATATCACTGAATTATTCTGTACAAAACCTTTGGTGTGCAGAGATGACTACCTTGGCAAGCAAGCGTTCAATGCCACGTCACACACAACTGTCTTCTCCCATTTTAACCTACTAAGACTGTGGTCAGGACACATGAAAAGTTTAATATTGTTGCCTTTTTTGTCAATTTTCCCTTAAAAAGTTTATTTCATTTTTGCTTGGATGGAGTTTTTCTTTTGTGTTGTAGTGCTTTATAAACAAGATTCACTCAGGCAAATAAATCCAAATAATGAATTTTAAAGCTGAATCTCTCAGTGGAAAGACTCAACCATCATCCTTATGTCTGCCCTTCCTTCTGTCTCTCTCATACACGAACAAAAAAGATCAGATAGATTATGAATCGACATTAAGAACACTGGACGTTTATTCAACTCTTTATCAAATACTCTGCA
Organism: Merops nubicus; assembly: GCF_000691845.1. Lineage (NCBI taxonomy): Eukaryota > Metazoa > Chordata > Aves > Coraciiformes > Meropidae > Merops > Merops nubicus. Next base: position 671 of record NW_008603460.1, on the reverse strand, counting down.
ATCATCATTACTCTACTATCTAGGAGCTATTCAAACTAAATCCACAGGGATCCCATCCACTTCTTATGCTTCATGTCCATTAGGGTCCAAAGAACTGATATCCGAGTTTACAAAAAAAAAGTTCATGGAGCCTTTGTCCTCAAGTGAGATACAATTGTATCAAAAAAACCAACCAATCTCTACATTACTTCAACATGAAGAAGTGGGAGTGCACCTTCTCAATGTGCTCTGCTCTCCCTTGTAAATCAAACATCCTTTCACTGCAGTGAGGTTGGCTCTTGTTCCAAAACATTCAGTACACTCAACAAAGAGCATAATTCCAGACACTGTGCAAACACAAGCTTGTGTTCAGGTTCCACAATACTTCCTACTTAAGCAAACTGCAGTGGTTTTCATTGCTGAGCATCTGATTCAAGTTTCATTTTCCTGGAAAGTTTTAACCAACTCATTTTCAATGTTTTTCTAAATGCAGGCAGAGGAAAGCTTGTTGTTATCCTAACATACCCAGCCCAGCTGAAGTGCCTCTATGCAAATGCACGCAGCTTGGGCAACAAACAGGATGCATTAAGGGCCACTGTGCTGCTGGAATGCCATGACATAGTGGCTGTTACTGAAACCTGGTGGGATTATTCACAGGACTGGAGTGCAGGGATAGACGGGTAAAAGCTCTT
>NW_008603459.1:0-20977 GCF_000691845.1 Merops nubicus | reverse complement strand
CCTGGTCATTGGCAGAACAGGGACACATTTTCCTTTAGCCCCAGAAACCCTTTTGTCTTCAGCTCAGAAGAGGCGCCTAAGCAGCCACAGGGCCTGCCAGCTCTGGGGTCAGGGCAGCAGGGAAAGGCTGAGGCTGGGTGCAGGGGCCTGGCAAGGCTCTTGGGGAGCAGGTTGCTGTCCACAGCCGAGTTAACCCCTGGGGGTCCATGTCTGCTGTTCTCCAGGCCTTGCTGGAGTGGCTGCTGAAGGGGGACGTCCCCCCTCGTTATGGGGCGTGCTTGGCCTTCCTTCACGCCCCGTGGGATGCCTGACAGCATTAATTGTGATTAGCCCAGTCAGACGGTTGCTGTCCACCCGCCCCAATGCCAAGTGCAAGGGCTGGGCTGCAGCCAAGAGGCCATGTCCCAGCTCCTGTGCGCGAGGGCCAGCGCGTCCCCTCCCAGCACTGCGGTGGGACCCTCAGGGACTGGGTGAGAGACCCAGCGCAGGGACTCTTTTCTGCTGAGCCTAGAGGAGGTACATCTGGAGGGAGCAGCCAGCGACAGCTCCCTGCAGCTTGGTGGCTGGCAGAGGGCAGGACAGAGGCTGTCACCCGCTGCTGCTGCGTTTCAGTGGCAGCAGATGCCACCTCGCAGGGAGCTCTGGCAGAGACCCGTGCTGCCAAAACCCCTCCGAGGCATTGTGCTCCGAGGCATTGTGCTCCTCACCTCCCGCCCAATTTGGCGGCGTGTGCTGCTGTCCCTGGGGATGGCAGAGCAAACGGCAGTCCTGCTGGAGCAGACGTGGGATCCCTGTCCTCCACTTGGAAATTGAATTTCTGAGATTTGCGTTGATGTTTTTATTTTCCTAACCGCCTCAGCTTTGTCACAGTGTTTACATCCAGCAGTGGGAGACCATTACCCTGGGATAATGTTCAATCCCACTGACATTATCTGCCTCACAATGGAAGCACAGGGGATCTGTGCCAGCCCCTCCTGGCTGGGTGGCTGACACTTGGTTTGGGGGAACTGCTGCAAAAAATAAAGCTCTTTTCTATTACGAATTTATCCATCCAGTAGTTTGCAGTTTTCATATGAAAAATTACCTTAGTTATCTCAGAATGTTGGCAGTTAAAAAAAACAAACGCAAACTGAATTTCTTTTTTCTTTTGAGGTTGGATAAACACTTGGTAAGTGCCATCCTTGCCTTTAAGAACTCACTAGAAAAACCAGCATGATTTGATTTGTTTGTACAGCGAAAAGATTGTTCTTTAATCCCTTTGGAGTTGTTGGATTTGATACTCCTGCCAGTCGAAGTAATGAAAAATCCTCCAGCAGGGTGTGTGGGGAAAGCCAGAGCCACCCATCCCCTCGCCTCTCCCGAACAGAGCAGGTATCTTGGAAGTGGTGTGGCAGGGGACACAACTTCTGTGTCCCTTTGTGAAACACAGGAGCCATGCTCTGTGCCAGAAAGAGATGCAGGGATGGGAGTCTTACTGTAATTATCAACAGTCAAACAATTATCTTTTCATTTCCTTACCAGGATACAAGTACCTCACAAGATATTCAAACATTTTTTTTTCCCCCTACAACTAGGAAATCTAACCAGAGGTTTTAATTGCAATTTACTGTTTATTGCATAGACATATATATATATATATTCCATCCTTAAAATAATAAACCTCATGGCAAACACTGGGAATATTTCTTTGCAGTTAGGAAGCCAGTGCTTATGGGTAAAGTAGCTTCTTTTCTAAACAGTGCTGAAGGATGTAGAAGAAAAGTTTTAGCAGAAGGTGGTGTGGTGTCCACACACAGTTGGTATCTGCTCAGATTTCAGTGTCTGGTCCATATTAACATCTTTGACAACACACACATGGCACTGCAAGCAGTGGAAAAAGATACACTGACAAATAGGATAATTTTTTATGAATAATGAAGGCTAACATATTGAAAGGAATACATTTGGAAAATGGTAATTGGGGAAATTCAGTAGTATTGTAAATCTTTTTACTGAAGTAAAGAGTATGTCACTAGTAAAATGCATAAAATCGAGAAAAGAATTGCCTTAAATGAATTGCTTTTGGAGACTTCTTAGGAAGCATTATTTTGACAATGTTAATTGTTGTCTTTTTCTTTTTTGATAAATGGATTATGCAAAATTAATTCCCTCACTATGTAGATTTAATCCACAAGACAGGACCACTGTCAGAATTTTAAAGTATTTTGAGTTTTGTAATGAATAGATAAAAATAAAAAAAAAAGCCATGCTCAATTAATTTATTAGTTTGAAATTGGAAGTTATAAATCCATCATTATCTTTATCTGTAATTTCCTGCGTTTAACCAAATCCTACTGTATGAATGCCAGGAGAAAATCATTATAGGATATTTTTGAAGACAAATTTTTATCATAGTACTCCAAAATGTTGAAAAACTCCTCTTCAGTTAAGTTGATGCTGTACTCATGGAGAATCTAAAAAAAGACAGAGGCAACTTTAAAGTTAATTCAAGTGCTTTGGGTGAGCAAGAAGTAAAAACAGTTTATGTTGCTAAAATTTCTTTCCAAAATAAGTTGATGCTCCACTCTGTCTTAGGTGTATTAGAAATAGCATATCAGAATGTGCTAGAAATAGCATGTTAGCATATTCTCAGCATATTAGAAAATCAGACCTTCCTTTATTACTTTTCCAGTGGCAATACTGGCTCCCTGGGTTGTGTATCTGAAAAGCTGCACGTGCAGGGGTTTTGTCCACTAGCCCAACTAGTACTGGCCTCAGGGAGCACTGGGGAACTGGTAGCACCCGTGTGGATAGAAGCTAATTTACAAAAGGTGCATGTTTTGAAAGTCTTTCACTATCTGGAGCTGAGACAGACATGGAATATCTTGCTTTGACCTGCAGCCTTTGCACCCAGAGAAACAGAAGGAATGATCCAGTTGCTCCAACTGTGCAAGCCCCTACATATATGATGATGCCCGTGATGCACTCAGGGCTTTTAATGTCCCTGGGATGAAGGCTCAGCCTCTGAGCATGCCCTCCTCACACTTCAGTGAGAACCCAGCTCCAACAGGTTCACCTGATGCTAAAAGCCAGGTTAGATACCTGCAGCTTTCAAACACTTCACTCGGTGTGTTTTTCAGCACTTCATCATTTTTAAATGTTCCCAGTGCCTTGACACGAAAGAAGATAATACATTAAGTTCTGAGGATTATTTGTGAATTTAGATGCACTTGGGAGTTTAAACCCTGGAAGTGACCAGCACCATGGTGTTCCCCTGTGGGCTCTGCCAGCTGTCCTTAGTTTTCTGGCAAGCTCAGATCAGTCTGCCCCTTTCCTTCTTACCAGCTCAGCATCAGAAATCACTAATGACCCCTTGCAGATAGTACAGCCATAAATAGCAGTTACCCAAGTTGGTAGAGAGCTGATTTCCCTGTTTCATTAAATTAAGTTGCCTAGGAGATAAAGGGACCTGTACCTCCACAAATCACTTGGTATCTTGTCAAAGAGCAGATTAACATCTCTGCAGTAGGATTTTGGAACCAAGGATTACTTCTTGATCTGGATCTATGAAGAGTTACTTTTTTTGGTTGTGGGTTTCCTGTGGGCTTTTTTTTGGCTTGGCTTATATAATTTTAGGAAGCCTGATTTAAAAGTTGTCATTGCTTTAACTATAAGTGTCCTATAGGAACATCACATCATCACATGTCCTAGAGAAACACGACAAATTAAAATCAGATGCAAAGGAGCCTGATCTTCACTCCTCCTCCCCTGAGCCTGCTCTCCCGAGGTCCTGCCCAAGCAGCCAGGAAGCTGCAGTGATAGACAGGGAGCCTCAGGCATGAAGATGATACAGCTGCACTGATACACCTTGCTCCTCAGCTTTCACTTAGGATCAGTCAGGGACTTGGGTTTCAGCTCTGTGGCAGTGCCAAAACATATCACATTCCCACTAGTCCTAAATAAGTAAAGATTTAGAAGAGCATTTCTGTGACTTGTATAATTGAACAGGTTTATATCTACTAGGCAACAAGCTGGCTTCCTACAGCTCCAGGGGAAGGGGAGCATCAGAAGCACACCTTATCATGGCTGATTTGAGCATCCCATCTGATAACTGGTCAGTGTTTTGAAGTAGTAACAATACTGTGGGGTTTCCTAATACATGCAGCACTAAATGGGCTCAGGGCCCCACCCTATTTTTTTTTTCTTCTTACAACTAAATAGTAAACATTCAGAATTACTCCAGAGCACATAGTGATTATAATTCCTAGTTAAAAAAAAAAAAAAGGTTGAAGATTTTGAAATCAGTAAAGCTAATAAAAAATCTGACTCCCCATGGATCTAGATGAAGAATCCCTGATATCCAGAATACACAGGTGTGTATTTGCTCTTTGAAGAGGTACAAGATACATAAATATTTGCAGAGGATACAGACACCTTGCCTGGCACAAAATTATGCTGCAAACAGAAGAGCAAAGAGGGGAAGCAGGAATAGAGGCTCTCACATGGAGATCACTTGAGCCCATTCCACGTTTGAAAGGGACCACACCAGCTGGAGGGCTGCAGGATGCTGCAACTGCAGCAGTGCCTGCAGGGAAACCTATCAGAAGGTGGGCTTCTATTCCCTTCCCAGATGTTTGTGAAAGATACACATTTAAACTCTGTATAGGGACTAAGGTTTTTCCTCTGTTTTATCTATTCATGACCCTACCAAGACCTCAGAACGCAAGGAAGTTTTATCACATGTGGAGAACAACTACCTTGAGTAATAGTTGGAGCTAAAGCCACAGAAAGGAGCCACGATGTGTCTGTATGCTCTAGTTCAGGACCATTTTCAAGACATTTTTCAATCAGGAAGTTGCTCAATTAGACAGCTGTGATTTTATGACTCCTATTTGCTAAATGCCTCTTACTTGTCTGAAATCTGCAATATTTAACAGTCCGGTCCGACTCTCATCGCAGGATTTAAAAGTTCTCTTCATTGGTCTCCAGCAGCGCAGGATCTGGGGCTGAATCCTCAGCATGGCACTGAGGAAGGGTGTGGTTTGTGCTCCAGGACTCAGCTAACAAAGTTGGATGGGAAAGACTTGCTTTTAGTGACAGCACCACGAACACAACTGGGCAGACTGCAAGATGTTGGACTGTGATATTGCCTTGATCTGGGACTGGCTGCTGAATGCTTGTTTACAAATTATTGCAAGATACTGTCTACACAAGACTATTTTACCCTATAACATTTGGTTATTCTTGGGAAGTGCAGATGGTATATTTACTTAATCACTGTCAAAGCCCAAACTTTTTATCATTTGAAACTGGTTCTGAAGCCAGTGTTACTTCTGCTTAGATCTCAGTGTTTTCACATGTATTACAGTTGCCTCGTTTCAACTCCTCCTTCAGTCGTGTTTTATTCTCTGCAGTGTTCATTTTTCAGAGGGAATTTTTTGCTTAATAGTGACTGAATGCATAAGGCAACTGTGGGAGCACTATGATGTTTAAGAAAAAACAACCACCTCCTGTATGCTTCTCTCAGTCCATAAAATACCTTGTAACCAGTGTTGAACCTTTCTGTGGTTCCACAGCTGGACCATAGCCTTAATTTTCCCTGGGACATGTTGTGGTCTGTTGTTTTAGCCTGGCTACACTTGTTATATTGGTGTACCCTGAACACATGTCAACTCCAGAACTGTTCCTCAAAGTAAAATTAATTGCACTTATACAAAGCTTTAACACTGGAGTGATGAGTAAGGGATGTTTCTCAAAGTCAGCAAGGCCAAATCCACCTACAGGCTCTGGATTTGCTCCACTACCTTTTTTTTTTCTTAATACACATCTCCATCTCAGCTTTCTCCTACACTCTCCTGGTATTTCTTATTGTATTGGGTGCCAGTTGCACCTGAGACTGGTGTCTCCACAACCATCTCCTTGTGAAGGAAACGCACTGATGACTTTCTATGTCTGCTACGTGGACACAGAGGGCATGTTGCACCTACACAGGTCATACAAGGCCTGGGGGGCAGCTGCACCATCTTTCTGTGCCCTTGGGGTGTCCCCCTGACAGACTACCCAGCTGAGGAATGAGGGGGTACATGTATAATGCAGTTTCCAAACCAAAGCACTGGGTGCCCTTGTGGGCTGAAGTGAGGGAAGAAGCACTTTATGGAGACTGCAATTTTCCTTGCTCAGAACCTGGATGCTTCCATGAAGCCCTAGGTCATGGGTTCTCTCAGGCTTTTGAGAAAGAAGCAATTGTGCCTGCCACCAAAAGAAAAGGAGTTTATTTGTTTTTTTCTAGATTCCTTTTGACGTTGTCTGCACACTTATTAGATGGGATGGACTGAGCAATCTGTGAGGTAATTTCACTCTGATTATTACCCTGTGTAAAGGTGCTGAGACCACAGACTGAGAACTTTTATTTTTTTTCTGAACAGAATAAATAAAATAAAAATTGAGACAACTACATAGGGACTTAAAAACTATTGCTTTATCCACTCCAGAATACTGGGAATTTTACAGCATCATGTTTGTGTACAAAGGACACAGTATGTAAGATTAGGAAGTTCTTTGGTGCAGATAGTTTTACCTTACTCATCCTACTGGTGGTGAATACCTGATAATTCCTAATGATCCTCCCTTCATACCTTGGTAGCAGTCTGTCCATGACACATTCAGAAACAGTTTGGTAATGTAATTTCTCTATAAAATGCTGCTACTAACCATACCTAAACTAATTAGGCACAGTCATAAACAGCCTAAAAATGTAGCAGGCTCGCCGAATGAGCAGATTTGGGATTTGGCACTGTTCCTGCTACAGAACTTGATTGGGATGCTATTACTGATGCCTTCCTTTCTGGGCCACCAGAGAGAGATCTCTGTGTCTCTTCTGATCTTTTCTGCCCTAGAGCAGTTCTGAGGGCAGAGGGGAACAGAATGTGTGTAGCTGTCTGGCTGGGACTCTCACCTCACTGCAGCTCGGGGAAGTGATATGTGAGGCAGGCAGAGCTTCAAGGCAGCAAGGTGAGCTCAGCAGTCCTGGCTGCTAGATGTTTTTAGTGACCACTAAGAGCAGTGCAAGTGAGAGCTTCCTCCAGGCTCTTCTCACAGTGCTGAGTGGTGACAAGTCAGGGCCACCCTAAGACACATCCCAGGCACTTTTTGGAAGTGATATGTGAGGCAGGCAGAGCTTCAAGGCAGCAAGGTGAGCTCAGCAGTCCTGGCTGCTAGATGTTTTTAGTGACCACTAAGAGCAGTGCAAGTGAGAGCTTCCTCCAGGCTCTTCTCCCAGTGCTGAGTGTGAAGCAGAGGCACAGCTTGGTGACAAGTCATGGCCACCCTAAGACACATCCCATGCACTTTTTATTTCTAGCTTGATTTTTATGTAGCTCAACAAAAAGCTCTTAAACCACCAGCTCCTATGTTTTCTATTTGGAATTATTATCCAAATTTTAGCACTTTTGGCCAATTTACCATATAACCTGGATAGACAGAGCATGATCCCAAGGAGTCAAATCATGCAATTGATATCAAATGAATACTAGGGAATTAGTATAATGGGAATAAATAAAAGAAAGAAAAGTTTCTGAATAAGGTGACTATAGAAGCAGGCCATGAAATATCCTGTCAGCACAGCAGAGACTGAAAAAAATGGTCCTTTTGGTTTTTATGAGCTTTGCACCTACCAGGTTTTGTGGCTTCTGTATGATCACCCTCTGCAGCAGTGAACTTTCCTGTGGCTTTAAGGACAAGATACAACTCTGAAGGAATTCATAGTATGCAAATCTTCCATTTTTCTTGAAATCATATTTTGTTGTTATTTGGTTCATTTCTTCTTCACTTAAATTCAAACTGATCTTCTTTGCTATGTCTGAAATGCAGAGAAAGAATATTCATTTTGTTGTTCCTAAAAGCAGCCAGTCGTTGTCCTGTGCTCACAGGTATTATGAGGGATGTGCTGACAGGCATCAGCTGCAGTGGCTGCTTGCTTACATGTGTTGTGCTGATCTTGCTGTATACAGGTGTACACACGTGCCTGTATCATGGGCTGGCAGTTCCCATTTCAAAGGCTTTTCAGGGGACTGATCACATGTCATTTTGAATTGAAACGCACGAGAAACACTCCTTGACGTTAGCTGAGAGAGAAGGTCTGATAAACTCTGATGTTTTTACAGCCAGGGCTTTATATTTAATGATACAGGTGTGCACCATCTTTACACACATGCAAAAGTTTTAACCAAGGCACAGAAAATCCTCTCTCTAGAACAGAACACAAGAGAAGAGTAGTGTAGCCCAGCTCTTCTAAGAGTAAAACCCAGGGTGCTTTGAAATCAGCAGGCAGTCAGCCATCCACACCAGTGCAAAGAGAAGCACAGAAAAGCTTGTCAGGAGGGAAAGACTGGTGAATCTCTTTCCTGAAATACCCCCAGGCACAGAAAAGGTAGTGTGCTGGGGAGGTGAGGAGAGACTTGTACCCATGCTGCAGGCACCCACAAGCAAAGCCATGCACTCCTTTTTCAAGGAGTGCCTCATTCTGAATAAGAATGGGAATTAATTGCACACAAATTGCTACTCTGCTTCACAACAGCAGGGTGGTACTTGGACCAGTCACACCACTTGCCACATCACACCTGGATGCTACTTACTAGGGGTCAGATGTTGCTATGGCTGGGACAGCAGACAAAAACCAGAATGCATCTGAGAATGAATAAAGCACTTTTCAGATAGTAACTAACCTAGGAAGTCTGACACTGGGATTTCTCCCAGCTTGTTGACATCCTTCTGCTTACACATTTTCAGCATGCCTCTCCAGGAATGTTGGATGTGCTTTCTTATCTTCCTTTCTATTGTTTTGCAGTCAGGGACAGGTGCAGAACAAGTTGCTGTAGCCTGAGGACAACATGATGATGATATACAAAAGTGAGAGAGAATAGTATTTTTTTTCTATTGAGTTTTACTGCTTGCATAGACAAACCACGAGATCACAAATCTGGTTTTCTGGTCTTCCAAACCTGAGGTTAAGGTACCATTTGAGCCACTTCTAAGTCTGATTTAACCACAAAAAACAGGTAAAAACGTGACAACATTCTAGTGTCAAAATGACACTATATTTAATGGACCTTGACCATTTTTTCTTGATTTGGCTTAATCTGTAAATAATTTATAGTCTCTCCAGAATGTTTCTTATTAAACAGCAGCTACTGTGTTGAGAAAAAAATGACATGTAGTAGCTTCTTAGACCAAAGACAAACCAGAGCAAAGTCACTGACTTACAAAGTGACACTGCTTGGATTTGTGCCTGGGAGGACTCAGCTCTGCAGTGGTCCCACACAGAGCCAGGGAAGGAGGGAAGTGGGAGGGTCCCAGTGCTCAGTGCCTTTTGATTGCTGCCTCAGCAGTACTGTGGGTGTGCTGGAAGCAGAGCCTCAGCCTACAATATGTGCACAAGGGGTATTTATGCTTCTAGGTCCAATGTGTAATCTCATATTTAGTGAGATTTCCCAGTGCTCCCCTGAGGATCCCACTGGTGCAGACTTGCTGAAGCCTCACATTTCCATGCAATGAATGTTGCAGGAACATTCATCTCTACTGGTGCTCAGGCTGGCTGGGGCATTTCCAACAGCCATAACTTTGGGGAGGTAAGTTCCCAGTCTTATTCTGCCCAATCTAGCATTCAGAGACAGGAAAAAGGAATTTTCCATTTCTTTCTTGGGGAACTGGATCAAAGCACAAAGGATGTGTGTAGCTAATTGTCTGGGCTTTTCAAGAAAGAACCTGTAGTTAGCACAACAACTGAGCCAAATACTTAGATCTGCCATCCCTCACAAGTTGTTTGCATCTTTAATTTGCTTAATTCCTCTGTTATTTCTTTTTCAGTAGCTGAACATCTCCATGTAGAAGTAGTCAGAACATCCAAGCATGTTCCAGGCACTGAATAATTCTAAATATTTAATTTTTCTGTTGTAGGTTTGGTTGCAGAACATAGAATAGGTACAGCTCCACAGGTGCTATATTTAATTTTTCTCCCTGTAATGATGTCCCCACCTTTCTGTGAATCCTGGCACTAGGGCAAGACATCAGCATGGCAGTGGAGTGGACCAAAGAGCATTATTGACATGAAGTAGAGGTATGGATGCAAAAATGGAGCAAAACTACTGCATCCCTAACATCTTCCCTTTCTCAGATGGCTGGCCTTCGTGGCAAGGAAATCAGTTAGACTGTCAGGCATCAACAGCTGTAATTTGGCATCCACCAGAAAGCAGGCAAGACTATAAGAAAGTTTTAGGACAGGCCAGCAAAGTCCTATTGGAAAATTGCAACTGCCAGTCCTGCCTAGCTTTATCAGATGAGCACAGATGAGCTATCTATATTTTTTTCTAGCTGCTTTTGCAGTTTTGGGCCCTTGTAATTTGGGCTGTTTTCTTTGTTCTCAGAAATCTGACTGTGCTTAAACACAGAAGTTTTATCTGCCATACAGTTCTGATGGGCATGTACATGGTAAGGGCAGGGAATGTTGTTGGTATAAATGGATATGTATTCTTTGACTTCAGTGGAGTTACTATCTGCCCCAGTTTTTGGCATTGTCACACAGTTTTACAAATTACCTTGTTTGCTTGTTGACAGGTGGATGTCCCTGGTTTAATGGGTGTTCAATAGGAATGTATTCACTGAGTTCCACAGGTGTTATTTTCAGCCTATGCACAGGAGTGAAAATCCAGAAAATTCATAAAACAACCACACTTACACTCTCTTGCTCTGCTAGAGAAGGTGATGGCTTGTGATATTCAGGTTTAGAAGACACATGTGGGTCCTGCACGGCATGGGGAACTGGCTTGGTAGAAGCTGCAGAGCTGGGACTTCTTGTCCCAGTGACTGCACTGGGAGTTCTTGGTGACGTCATTACAAATTTTGAGCTGAACTTCTTCAAAGAGTCTTGACACTTCAACTGTCCACCAGCAGTGACATCCACTCTGTTCCAAAGATTTTTAAACTAATGAAGAAGCATAAGATTACTTTTGTAAATGCTAGTTTTACAAAAACAATCCCCTTATGTACCAAGTATTATGACAAAATATATAGAAAAGGAAGGGGAAGGATGCCTTAGAAGAGAAGGAATCCTAGGGCCCATATTATTAAAAAAAAACTAAAATCACAGCTTCTTTGCAGAAGCCTGTGGCACGGCTGGGAGAACAATGAAAAAAGATTTCTGCAGGACATTTTTTAATTGAATTGGGCCCTTAGTGTGCTATTTAAACTACTAAACCCTGTGATTAGACACAGTGATTGAGCTGCAGTATAGAATAATGCTTTAACATGGGATGTAAATCAAATACATGGTGCACATGTATCCTTGTTAAGTACCATTGAGGTGAGTTTCTCATGCTATCAAGTGCGCCTATGTTATACCACCATCTCAGGAGGCCATTAAGGTTCCTCAGTTATTGTATTTGCATCAACAAATTATTCCACCCCAAGGGCAAATATGATTCAGCACAGAAAAACATAGAAGGAAATCTTTACACCCTCCAGAATCCCAGACAGTTATGCCATAGGGCCAGGAAGCAGAGCTCTAGAGCACAGCCAGCCTGCGGCAGCCCCAAGGGCAGCTGCTGGGACCCTCACTTCTGCTGCCCATGGAGGCCCGTGCAACTGCCTGGCCCTCCACAGGGCAGGCAGCCCACCCTCTGGGCTCTGTGTGGCATCATGAGCCTGGAATGATTTCCTGCCGAACAGCACTTTATTCACTAAGTGGCTGTACTGAATTAAATGGTACTACTCACCATACAAGCCAACAATCAAAGCGAGGATTATCACAGCCTGCCCTTAAATGACCTGCAGTCATTTTACAAGTGCTTCAGTAGTCATCAGTATGCCTTTTTAGGGTCTTCATTATTGATTTTTAATATAAATCTAATTGGGAACCTCAGATTGCTTTTGATTTGATCTTTTTAAGCAGAGACTGAAACCCTAAAGGAAACTAGTCACCTCTTTGATGCATGTGCCAAGTTGCAGTCAAACTTCAAAGGGCAAAGGATACATTTTGAATTTCCTTTCAACTTTCCCCCGTTGGCCTGGCTGCTACCACATTATGAATTATAAACAATTCTATTTTGCACTGTGATTATACTTCACACTTCACATGGGGATCTCAAAGTGTCTTACAAACTTCAATTAAATAGAACAATACCCTGATGAGCTGGGTTAGCTATAGTTAGAAACTGTTTGAATACCCAGTGAAGTTTAGCCACTTGGGGGACTGCAGATAGTTCAAGCAAGTCAAGTGAGTTCAGGCAGAGAAAAGTGGCTGCAATAAAAAGGGGAATGTCAGTTGGCAGGATATTAATCAACACCTTGCAGCATGTTTACCATGCTTAGCCTATGTAAAAGGTCACAGTATTAGAAATTCAGAAGACCAGGAAGCCAAACTTCAGGAAGAAATTCTCCACCCAGTAGTCAATACGGACTCCAGCTGAGCCTTGCTAATAGCAAACACTACGTGGCCATCAACCAGAAAAGAATAAAAGAAGACATTTTCTGTGAAGACATCCAGCCTATGATTATTAGTAACATGTCTGTAACAACTCTGAGCAGCAACAGCAGCCAGAATGACAGGGGTTTGGATTAGCAGTGCCAAACCCTGCACCCAGATTGGAAGGCTCTCCCGTGGCAGCTTCATGTGGATATGTGTAGGCATATCTTTGAGAGGCCTGTCAAAATCAAAATATCTCTGGAGATACAGGGCTTGAGTCTCACTCACACAGAGGCTGCTGCTTATAAAAATGAGGCTTCTCAGACCTGTTCTCGTTGCTATTGTGGATTACAGTTTCTATCAAGGTTTTTTTTTCCTTCAGTTGTCTGTGGTTCTTTTAAGCATAAAATAGCTCCTGTGTCCCTCTGCTCCTTGAGTGTGAAATACATAGGATCTAGTCTGGAGGAATCTTCAGCTGGAGATGCCTGCCTTATTGCTTCCAAAAAAGAAAAAACCTGAGATTTTTCACAGCTCAGGAAGGCGTGTGTTCTCCTGCCTCATCTCGGGCTCGGCTGGGAGCTCACCCTGGTGCTCCTGCTCTGGAGCTCACAGGGATGAGGAAAGAGCATCACCACGGTTTCACTTCTCCTTTCACCTGCTGTTGAGCCTCCAGGTTCACATCTGCCACTTGCACTCAGTACCTCACCAGAAGTGTGGCTACCAGGAACAGATCACACAGGCCATTTTGGGGTTTTCTGCTATTTTCAAGAGGAAAGTGGAATTATTCTCACACGTGTAGCAGTGCCTGCTAACACGGCAGGCTCTCTCTGCTGCCAGCCTCTTTGCTGTAATTTCAAGCAGGCCCTGCTCATGTCTGCAATTTATAATCAGAAGTCCTGGGTCAAGAACTCAGAAGGTTGCAATGAGCAAAGTACCAGAATAATTTCTTGTAATGCAGACACATGTATGAGTTTGCAGGCTCTGTGTCTTGCTTGTCTTTCAATTTGCTGCCAAATGCCACTGATGCAATCCTGATCATGAAGGCTAGAGTGCTATTAAATAAAATCTGAAATATTTTAGTCAAGGTTCCCTCTGTTTTATTATTCACCTAGTCTTTGGACTGGGAAAAATTCCATTGAACCAGTGTTATCAAAGGCAAAACAAATGGCTCTTTCATTTTAAGTTCAGCAGAAGCAGAATCTTATGAACGCCTGGCCTCTTGGTTTCCCCTGGGATCAACACTGCTCTAATCAGATGGTTTGCACTGCCAGATTCCTGCCATGATTCCAGTAACTCCAGCAAAATTCAAGGTTACATAAACCCTGCTAATGCTAATCTGGTGGAATCTTTAAGCCAGAAAAGTAGCTGAGAGGTGGCCAGGAAATGTCAAACGCTTGCCCCTTTCTTTGTGCAAGGAGAGCAGGGCAAAATGGCTACTGAGAAAAAGGAATTTGCATTAGCTCTCCATGGAAATACTTTTTATTCCATGCTGAGAAGGCTTTCTTCCCCATCAACTGGAAGTGGATTAATTTAAAAAAATGAAAGAAGGAACTTTCAAAATAGCAAACCTACAGATAAAGAGCTAGTGAAAGACAACGACTGCACTTCAAATTCACACCTTCGCTATTAGCAACAGCATCTTCATGACTTTGCTTTAGGAAGCCTGTGATTATCACAGTTTATAACCAGAGTCAGCAATAAGGAAAAAAATAATCTCCCACAAGTGTAGCAACAAATGTTCATGGGATGATAGTCTTAAAACATTTCCATTTCAGGCAATCTTTTAAACTCCTTGCCTGTACACACCAGTATGCAAACACGTCTGTAGCCATAGCCCGTTTACCCAGCTGTAGACTTAAGAAGAAAAACTAATACAGTTTTCTTACTTGTTCTTCAGTCAGCTGCTGAAAATGTCAGTTACATACACCCCAGAACTCCTCTTTCAGTGCTGTATTGTCTTTTGAAAAGTCAGTATCTTTAAAGTCTTGTGCAATTGTGTTAAAGACAGCAGTCACTACTTCTTGACTCTGTGAGAGGATGCCTCTCTCCGACAGCTCACAAGCAGATTTGGGTGGAATGACTTTTTGCCCTTCCTCAGTCTAGACAAAAAACATACACAGAGAATCAGTAATGGATCCAACGAATAAATTATAAATCATGGTGTGGCATTCAGCCAGTTGAAGAGGGAAAAATGTCCGTGGAGAAGGCAGCCTCTGAGATCCCACAGGCAGTAAAACCTGCTTCCAGGAATTCTGGCTTGCACCACAAAAGAGAAAAGGGGCTATGCAAGTAGTTAAGGCAAAAAATAGACTCTCTGTATTTGTGATCCAACTGGTGACAAGCCAACAAAAGCACAGGATTCCAAGACTGACCTAAACTTTTACAAAGGTTTAAAAAATTACAAAGAGGGCTATTCTGTCAATGCAGAAAAAAGGGAAGTGAGCGCTAACTAGCCCAAATATCCCAAACCTATTCTTCTCATCTGAATAGTCTTTAGTAAGCAGTGGAAATCTCTTTGATTGCAAAGGCACTTCGGTCCTGAGATGAAAGAAAGGGTAATTATGTCCCTTTCCTCTCCAAGGTCCAGGTATATTAACGGTGGTAAAAAAAGTGTTTGGTCATGGCAGTGTGGTTACTGCAGCTAAAGGATGCAAAGATACAGAATGTGTGAGGGGAAGGCAGAGAAGGGGTTGGGTACAAGTGTGTTAATGCTAGCACAGGATGTGCAGAACCCCCTTTTTTTATTCCAGTGGGTTTTTTCAAGTCTACCACCAGTGTACAGCTTTTTAAATTCTACCACTGGAGCTTATTAATGACTAAACTCTCATTATGCATTCTGCAGGATGGAAATCCACACTTTGGGTAAATACAGGAAAAGGTTATATGACAAGCAGAAATAAAAAAAGGACAAAATAGGTTGGAATAAACTGCAGGGTAAAGCACTGCTAGGCTTTGGTATGGACATACCTGAGAATGCCAAAAGTCTAACTGTGTGCAAAAGGCTACATTTCATAAAGCTAAATGCCAATGAAATTCAACATTTATATTCTACCTCCAGAATTAACAGTAAATTTCAGAAAAAAATCAGCATCCAAATTTTGAAGAAGAAACCACTTATTTTCAGGAATGGAAGCTGACTTTCCACCCACTGCATTGTCTAAACTGAAGATATGAAATATCTTAAAAGCAAACTTCCCACAAACACAAGTAGTAACCACTTCTATGATAGCTGTGATAAGAGGTCCTGATAAAAACAAACCAAACCAAAATCTGGTTCTAGTTCAAAGACGTTTCTATGCTTCCCACAAACACAAGTAGTAACCACTTTTATGATAGCTGTGATAAGAGGTCCTGATAAAAACAAAACAAAACCTGGTTCTGGTTCAAAGACATTTCTATGCAGCGTGTTAAATGTTAGTATCATATTTTATACCCTCATATATTGAAGCATTTAAGCTTTGCCACCTTCTTGCTCTGCGCAATAGGAAACACTGAAAAAGAAACAGATGGCTTTTGGTCCTGAGCTCCTGTTTCCTTGTCACGTCTCACATGATCATTATAACTGGATGGAAAAGAAAATATGTTTCTTCCAGCACTGCAAGAAACCTGCTTCCTGATCAGAACAGACTCCACTGTCTTCAGATGCAAGTAACACTCCTCAGGACTTACCATGCTTTAGAAAAACCTTACAAGCGTAAGCTACTATAATATATATACATAATATCTAGCATATATAGCTGCTGTGATGCTATATTCCACTGTCTTCAGATGCAAGTAACACTCCTCAGGACTTACCATGCTTTAGAAAAACCTTACAAGCAGGACAGGCATAGCTGCTATTATGTATTATATGTAGCATATATAGCTGTTATAATGCTATATATGCTACATATAATGCTATATAACTATTAAGAGAAGAAACACAAGCAGTGGCATCATGCATGCAGCTGCAGAAGCTGGTGTGTGCAGCTAGCCAGGAGATGAAGCTTGCTGGGCACTGTCCAGTGCAGGGCACACCTTCTGCCTGCCTGGCATTACTGCAACTGAAAAGCAGAGTGCCACTGCTTTTAATTATTCTACTGGAGCCAAAGACTTAGGGAAAGTGTTACTGCTCTGCAACCTTTTAAAGAACCATATTTTGCAAGAGCAAGCTTTCCTAATTTATGTCATTTCAAGAGCATTTTGTTAATTTCGTAAGACCTAATGCACTTTGATCTTAACATAGCTGTAGCACAAATAGAAAAAGAAATCACTTGTTCTTCTTGCAAACCACAGAGTGAAAACCAGAAAACCTTTTCCATTCAGCTGTTGCATTACATTCGTCTACCACCTGCAGTTAGTACTTCAAGTGTGTGCCCACGACTCGAGCATTCACAGCTAAAATAATCACCTTCAGCCAAAAGAGTGGAGCTGGAGCCCAAAATCTCTGACTCTGGACGGGGCATCTGGACACTGAAGTGCCATTTCTGTGTTTGAACTGAACATCACACATGTGGGGGCATTTTTTAGTTTTACTGGGTCTGACTTCAAGGGTGCAAGGAAGCAGCAGGACCGAAGCTGCCCCAGAGCTGCACGTAGGCACTGACAGTGTTTACAGATCATTTACAGAAGATTTCCCCTGGATAGAAAAAGGGTGACTTCTCTTTTAGTGATTTTCTGGTATTTGCTACCATGTGTTCCCCTCGTCCCATCAAGCTCTGGCTACATATCACTCAAGAACTCCTGGGGCAGCACTCTGCAGCCCGTGCCTGCTTCAGTGATTTTCTGGTATTTGCTACCATGTATTCCCCTCGTCCCATCAAGCTCTGGCTGCATATCACTCAAGAACCCCTGGGGCAGCACTCTGCAGCCCGCGTCTGCTCTGTAGCTTCTCAGCCGGCTGCGTGGGCTCAGGGCAGGACCTGCCCCACACCATGGCCAAGGGCCAGCTGCCACCACAGCCTGCAAAGTCAGCTTACCTGGGCGTCCTGCTCAGCTCGTCACAAGCTTTTTCACTCTTCCTCACAGGATTTGAGAGCACCTTGGGAGGGCCATGTAAGCACACTTCCACCTCCTGCGGTCTCTAAGAGATGGGGCCATTGTTACAAGGCTCTTCTTAGAACCATAGAATCACAGAACCATAGAATCCTTTGGGTTGGAAGGAACTTTTAAAGGTCGTCTAGTCCAGCCCTCCTGCAGTGAACAGGGACATCTTTAACTAGATCAGGTTGCTCAGAGCTCTATCAACCTGACCTTAAATGTTCCCAGGGATGAGGTTTCTACCACCACTCTGAGAAACCTGTTCCAGGGTTTCACTACTCTCCTTGTAAAAAATTTCTTCCTGCTATCTAGTTTAAAATGTTCCCAGGGATGAGGTTTCTACCACTACTCTGAGAAACCTGTTCCAGGGTTTCATTACTCTCCTTGTAAAAAATTTCTTCCTTCTATCTAGTCTAACTCTACCTTTTTGTTGCAACAGGCTCTGCTATTTTTAGTCTTTTGACTGTCCCCATCTTTCTTACAGGACCCCTTTAGGTGCTGAAAGGCAGAAAGAAGGTCTCCCAGGAGCCTTCTCCAGGTTGAGCAACACCAATTCCCTCAGCCTTTCTTCACAGGAGAGGTGTTCCAGCCCGCTGATAGTTTTTGTGGCCCTCCTCTGCACCCACCCCAACAGACTCTTGTCCTTCTTGTGCTGAGGACTCCAGATCTGGACACAGGACTCCAGGTAGGGTCTCACAGAAACGGAGCAGAAGGGCAGAGTCAATTCCCTCAACATGCTAGCCACAATTCTTTTGGTGCAGCCCAGGGTACAGTTGGTCTTCTGGGCTGCAAGCACACATTACCAGCTCAGGTACAGCTTGACATCCAGTAGTACCCCCAAATCCTGTCCTGCATGGCTGCTCTCAATCCCATCATCCCCCAGCCTATACTGATACCAGGGGTTGTGCTGCCCAGGTACGTGCTCTTGCACTTGGTCTTGTTGAACCTCACAGGCTCACTTCTCAAGCTTGTCCAGGTCCCCCTGGGTGGCCTCCCATCCCTCTGGCTTGTTGACTGCACCACTCCAGAACATCTCCAAAACTGCTGAAGGTGCACTCAATCCCACTGTCTATGTCATTAATGAAGATATTGAACAGCACTGGTCTTGTTAGGGACCCCTGAGGGACACCACTTGTCACTGATGTCCATCTGGATATCAACCTATTGACCACTACCCTTTGGATGTGTCCATACAGCCAATTCCTCATCTTCCAAACAGTCAACCCTTCAAGTCTGTGTCTCTCCAATTTAAAGAAAAAAAATGTTGCAGGGGACTGTGTCAAAGGCTTTACAGAAGCCCAGACATCCATAGCTCTTCCCTTGTCTACTCATGCAGTCACTCCCTCAGGCCACGAGGTTAGTCAGGCAGGACTTGCCCTTGGTGAAGGCATGCTGACTGTTTTGAATCATCTTCCTGTGTGTGGGGCCACCCTATGCAGCTTGCTTGCTGTTCAAAGCAAGGCTGTATTTTTCTTCTCTAGAAAGCTCCTTGCACAGCCTCATGTCCTTTTCTATAAATGGCACAACTATGCTGATTAGTAATAAAAGAAGGCTTTGCCACCCACACCTGCTCAGTGAAGCTCCATTCCTGCAGCTCTTTCCTGTTTCTAGAAGATTTTTCTATTGAGAGGAATTCTTAATTAGAAACTAAATTGGTACATCAAGATAAATTACAATTTCTCTGGTCCTAGCCTGTCACAAATCTGACCTCCCTCCCTTTCTGTGAAGGCTCAGAAAGCAAAGGTCTTGGGAAACAGCTTACACGAGAAAGTCCTTCTCCCTTCCCTTGAAAAAGGATGCATCTTCCTCTTTGTACACGAGAATGCCCTTTGCCAGAAGTCATCATCCTTTTGACAGTTTACACAGTTTTAGAGCCTTCTGTGCTCAGCCCATGGGCCCTTCTTTACCCTAAAAACACATACCTTCAAGTTGTTTTCCATAAATGATCTTCCCTAAAGATGTGTGTGAGCAGCAGGGTTCATTGCCTGAGCGTGGACTGGGGTGGAAATGCATTTTCTTCTCATGTTCAGACAAGGAGCAATTCAGCAGCCAGCCTGTTCCTAGCTCTCAGAGGCTCAGCACTGTAGAGAAGCTTGTGTTTCATTCCTGGGTTACAAGCAGAGCTGCAGCCTCACCTAGCAGTGATCAATCCAGCTCCATTAACCCCAGTGCTGATTTACACCTGCTAAGGATTTGATGGCTGGTGTGCAACAGGAGCTTGCAATAGTAAACCCAGTTCTACATAAAAGATGAAAACTCCACTGCAGGTCATTCTATAATGTACCATTTCCCTTTTGACCAACTGCTTGCAACAGACAGTTTCAAGTTTTAAGGTCACATTTGCAGGATAAAATACTCTTGGTAGTGTTTAGAACATGCTTCAGTGTTTCTTAGCCTGAAGCCCATGTAAACCCAGACAATAGAGATGAAAATGCAGGTACCCCAGAAGGGGTGGTTCCCTGGAGAGCAGCTGTTCTACATGAGAACAGTTTGTTGTGCTGCTGACTGAGGGCAGGGACATGGTCAGCAGGCCTCCTAATCTCTGTTGCTGGTGCAATGGGTCATGACTGATGACAATCAGTTGTCTTATCAAATCAGTGGCCCAGGACAGGAGGGCCCAGAGGTTCAATAGATGAGGACAGTAATTAATGAATAAACCTGTAAAACTCTCACCCCCAAGACAGCAAAAAGCACCACCTCTGCAGAGCATGTCCTTACATCCTTACAGACTCCTGCTGCAATTTCACAGAACAATTACAGCAGCAAAATCATAGAATCATAGAATCCTTTAGGTTGGAAGGGACCTCCAAGATCATCAAGTCCAACCATTGAGCCATTAGGGCTCTGAAGTCCTCTGCTAAAACAGATCAGAATCTGTCAGGGCTGGAAGGGACCACAAGGATCCCCCAGTTCCAACCCCTCTGCCATGAGCAGGGACACCTCCCACTAGATCAGGCTGCCCAGAGCCTCCTCCAGCCTGGCCTTAAAGACCCCCAGGGATGGGGCCTCAACCCCCTCCCTGGGCAACCCATTCCAGGGTCTCACCACTCTCATGGGGAAGAACTTCTTCCTCACATCCAGCCTGAATCTGCCCACTTCCAGCTTTGCCCCATTCCCCCATGTCCTGTCGTTACTCGATATCCTAAAAAGTCCCTCCCCAGCTTTCTTGTAGGCCCCCCTAAGATACTGGAAGGCCACAATAAGGTCACCTCGGAGCCTTCTCTTCTCCAGACTGAACAGCCCCAACTCGCTCAGTCTGTCCTCACAGGAGAGCTGCTCCAGCCCTTGGATCATTCTTGTGGCCCTTCAGCTCCCCATGTCTGAGCACAGTGCACAAGGACCAGGTTAGAAACGCTGCTGAATTTAGAAAGCAAGGTTGTGCAAAGACTGAGGATGAGCCTTCCCTGTTGGATGGGGGGTTTTGAGCTCTGAAACTGTGTTTACAATAGATACACTGTAAGTTTGCACTCTGTGCATCTCATCATTTGCAGGCAAATCAGTATTTGGGGAGTCACAGCATAG
>NW_008603458.1:11665-12523 GCF_000691845.1 Merops nubicus | reverse complement strand
CCTTTCATACCCCATGTTGTATGCCAAAAAGACTGTGGTGGTTTAGCTCCAGGAGGGAGCTGGGCCCCACTTGGCCGCTCACTCACCCCCTTCAACCCCCTGCATGGGAGGGAGAAAAATACAAAATCCCGTGGTTTGAGATAAGGATAATTTACTGTAAGAACGCAGAAGGAGCAGCAAACAGCAGTAACAATGGGTATAACAGCATATAACAAATTGTATAAAGGAAACAGATCATCACATGGGCTCCGGACAGCACAAACTGCGTCTTGCCTGCCCCCCAGACCCAGAAACCCCCATCCCTGGAAACTGCCCCTGCCCCTGGACCACCCGGCCCCGGCCCCAGCCTGGCCCTGCTGCTATGGGCATGATGTCAGCATGGCAACAAATAACCCTTGGGCTGGTCCAGCTGTCTGCCCGGCTAGAGTGCCTGCCTGACTGCAGGTGAAAAAACAACCTTATCCTAGCCAAACCAGGGCACTGACTAACTAAAATCTGTACGTCTTGTCTCTTCTGGTTTTCTCGTATACTTCCAATGTTCCTTCTCACACATCCCCTCCCAATGTTACATCCAGAGCAACATCCCACCCTCTCCTTATCCTTCCTACTTTCTGCCAGAGCAATAATACAGTAACATCATTATCAGTTTACATTTCTTTCTAACATCATGAGAATTCCGCAAAAAAAAAAAAAAAGAAGTCCACATATGGGAACTCATCCCACTTTTCTGTCCATCTACAAAATAAGATCAATTGTAAAATCCTATTAGAACGCAGAGTGACATTTTCTGGCCATTTCTTCCCCTCACTTTGATTATACAGTGACCACCATTGTCAACAGTAATTCTTTAGTTTGTTT
>NW_008603458.1:0-11643 GCF_000691845.1 Merops nubicus | reverse complement strand
CAATTTTAAAGGATGCATCCTAGAGGAGTGCAAGATGAAATCCCGGTAGAGGAACCTGAGCCCATGTTGTTTCCTAGGAATAGGTTTTCAAACACCAGAGGTTCCAGTTTTACCAGAGGAGCTAAAAAAATCAGGTGGAACTTGCAAGGCACAGCTTAACCAGACTTCCTAGAAATTTTAATCAGAACCAGATTCCTACTCACCAAGATTTGCCCCTCACAGTTCCTGTGTGATATCTCGATTTTGCTGGTGTTGCACTGTTGTGTCGCTCGACCGTGGGAGGGAAGTCAAAAGGAGTCCCCAGACAAAAGGCCGGTGTGCGCTGGAGTCCTGTTCAGGCCATCTCTCCCCATCGGTATGGTGAGTCAAAATGGGTGGCTTGGTCCCATCTGGGTCGCTAAAATGTCCCAAAAGTGGATTCTTTACCTGGTGTGCAATACCAAATCCACACACAGAGATGAGATATCAGGTTTATTACAATCTCGTGCAGGATAGGGTTCTAGCAGGCTAATGCCAGGAGAACTAGCGCCCCATAGTAACAGAACAGAGAATATTTATACACTGGAGATTGAAATGAAGTTACATTGTAGCTATTGTCCCTAATTGGTCCGGGGGCTAAGTTGATGCTTTGGGTTAGGGGTTTGATTTAATCACCCTAAGCTGGATCTACCTTATCAGTCCAGCAATTATCACCCTAAGTACAGCCATTCTGAGTCCCATTTCATAAGGTTAACAAAATAATGTGCCACAGAAGTGTGCTCAGGATGAATCATTCCATAATCTTCCTCTGAGGTCAGGCTGACAGGCCTGTATCTCACTCAATCCTCCTTCTGGTCTTTCTTGTAGATGGGTGTCACATTGGCAAGCCTCCAGTCGCAGATGTGTTGATAGAGAGTCAGAATGAGGAAGAAATAAAAGTCGTCTATAATGCCATAATAAAGCATTTAACAGAAATCCCTGAAGAAAAAAGGCAACCCCGATCCCAAGAGGCAAAATTTCTGGGAATAAGGTGTAAAGGAGGAACATGGAATATTCTCTCCGATACCTTGTCCCATCTCAATCAAATAAAAGGTACTATCCAATAAAAAGGAACTACAGGAAATATTAGGAACTCTCCAATATTGGAGAAAGCATGTTCCAGTATTAGAAAAAACACATTCCAGATTTATCTGTTATAGCACGTCCTCTTTATGACTTATTGAAAAAGGATCACCATTTGGAATGGGATACATCCCATAATGAGGCCCTAAAACTATTATTATTGGAAGCTCAAACCTTCCAAACTCTGGGACCTCTCCACCCAGAAGATCCAATAATAATAGAATGGGGGTTCTCAGCCAGTGCCTTGTCATATCACTTTTGGCAACAAGGACCTAATGGGAATACTCAACCAATTGATTTTTTTTCTCAATCTTTTAAATATTCAGAAAAACGATAATCTACTCTGGAGAAGGGATTGTTAACTGTGTACAGCACTAAA
Organism: Merops nubicus; assembly: GCF_000691845.1. NCBI lineage: Eukaryota > Metazoa > Chordata > Aves > Coraciiformes > Meropidae > Merops > Merops nubicus. Next base: position 10,163 of record NW_008603458.1, on the reverse strand, counting down.
AGAGGTTAACAAAATTATCAAAAAGCAAAAAGTAATTCTTCAGGGCCCTTTCAAAGTAGTTAATCAAGTGCTGTCTGGGAGAACTCCTCCAGAAGGAATATCCCAAAAGGGGACAATCAGGAAATGGTATAGTCAAACTGAATACTATTCTAACCTTTTCAGGCTTGAAGAAGGTCCAGATAAACAATTGAAAATCCAGGAACAAATTGTATCTACAAAAAAAAAAAAAAGGGGATTTAATAATGAAAACTCATAGCCCTATTAAAGAGGCCCTGGAATACAAGAAAAAAAATGGCTAATGCTTGGTTTACAGCTGCTTCAACACAAAGAGAAGGGAAAATATGGTGGTTTAAATCTACCACAATTAAACCTTCCATGGACGAACAAGCAATAAATTGGGATAAAGGTAGCACACAAATAAAAGAGTTAAAAACAGTACTTAATATTTTTAAGAAAAAAGGCCTACGAGAACAGTGTATACATCTATACTAGCTCTTTCTCAGTCTTTAAAGGCTGGGTGGAGTGGATAACTTTCTGGGAACAGAACAAGTAGGAAATTAATGGGGTGCCAGTTTGGCACAAGAAGAAATGGCAACAAATATTGACAATCGCCAAAGAAAATCCTAACTTTCACATAGGGTAGATTCCCTCCCACCAAACTAACCCGAAAGATGAAGCTAGCAGATGGAACAACTGAGTTGATAAACTTGCTAGAATCAATGTAATGGAAATCCGGACTATGGCTGCAAAAGGAGAAAATCAAGAATGGGAACAATTACTTGAGTGGCTTCAGAGTAGAAGAGGTCATTCAGGAATTTTTGACTTATACAAAGAGGCATAAACTCATGGCTGGCCTGTCACACGTGAACAGTACAAAACAATCATTTCTGAATGTCATCTCTGCAAGATCAGATTGGGGGAACTGTTCTGCCAATGACCAGGCCCAACAAAAATGATACCACCAGCAGGAAGATGAACCAATACACAGACTGTATTGTAGACAAAAAGGACATTCCATGAATGATCGCTGGGGGTACAAAAAGATCAATCAGCTGGTACATAATTGACGCTACCCCCAACAATCTCACAAAGGACGTAACTCAGCCCACAACAGGTAGTACAAACAGAGACCCGAGGTTTCCCACAGTTGGCATGGGAAACAGCCAGACCAGCAAGCTGAACACATAAGAGAAAGGTGACCACATAGTGACTCTCACCCGATCCGCCCGCGTTTGCAAAGGGCTTAAGCAGACTGGGGCGCAGCTGCACGTCTTCCCTGAACCAGGAAGCTCTGTGGAGTTTATTCCACAGAGCAGACACTCCTGACTCCCTGAGAGTGGTCCCAGCTTTTATCCCCAAGCGGGACACCTGACCTTTGTCAACTCAATGCGGGACCCCTGGGGCTCATTTCCCTTATGGCTCTCCCTGCAGGGCCGGCCGCACCCTGGGGGGAATCTATGAGGCAAACTCACCACCTCTTTATGAAGGGCTGTGGGAATCACCCATATGTCAACCTTAATTCAGGGCTTGGGGTTCAGACCCCAGCATTTCAGGGAACATCCCCTAACAACTGATAAATTACATTTCCAATAGAAAAAATACTTTACGGTCCACATGACAGGCGGATTACATCGGTCCCTTCCACAAATCAAGAAACAAACAATATGTCATCGTGATGGTGGAAGTAGTGTCAGGACTAACTTGTGCCAAGGCTGTTCCTAAGACAAATGGGGAAAACACAGTTTGTTTCTTAGAAAAGGTATTTGGGATCCTGCCTAAACCCACAAATATCCAATCTGATAATGGAATTCATTTTACCTCTCAATTGGTACAACAATGGACTAAAAGAGAAGGTAGGAAATGGACGTTTCATGTTCCATACTACCTACAAGCTAATGAGGTGGTGGAACACACTAATGGATTAATTAAAAGTCTTATTCACCCACAGGATTCCAGAGGGGATGAGAGACTGAACTGTGTAGTTACCACCGTAAACAATAAGTGGGGGATAAACAGATGCCCTTGCCTAAACGCCTTTTTTCCCACATCACTTACCCAAGGTAAGGGACAACTCAAAAATCCCTTTGACAAATCCAAGACTTCTCTTTACCCTGGACAAACTGTTTTGGTAAACTTGCCGAATATTGATAAAGTTAAGCTTACCTTACAAACACTGGTGAACTCAAATACATGCTTTGCATCTGGTTTAAATGACAAACAACACAAAACCAATACAAAATGGATAATTTATGTTGAGTAAATATATATATGGGTTTTACTTTCTTTGGATTTGTACTTCTGGATATTTGTGTCTATTGGCGTTGGGGGATATGTTATCAGACTCACAACTCAAAGTGTCAGGAACATCCTGGACTCCAGTGTCAGATTTGATCACCCTGACACTGAACTCCAGAGGAGTTGCCTTTGCTATGGGCCCAATAGCTTAAAGGTACTCCATAACACCATCTCCCTCTACATTTGCCTTTGAGTTGTTGTCTATAACATATGATATTTAATACTTGGTACTAAATATTCATTATTGATTATTAGTGATTCATGTTGAATTGTGAAATGTATATAATATTGTATATATTGATTTTTGTAAATATTTGTACTCATAATCATATTCAAGGAGGAGAAGGATTTGGTGTGGAGGAAAAGGGGTTCAGACAAAAGCCTAATAGATACATACACTGACTAGACAGTAAATACACTACACTACTGTGCCTCAAAAGCCACAGGGTGAGATGTAATAAATGTGACATTATTATTGGTTTACTCTGCCTTTTTAAGCCTGCAACATAGGCACAGAGTGCCTTCTGCTGGTCAAATGTGGAACTCTCAAAATATTTTTGGGGAAAAATCTGGAAGCCGGAACTTAAAATTGTTTATGTTTAAACATAACTTTGGTTGGGTCACACCCAGATGACTATATAGAGCGCCAGCCGAGCGCGAAATTCCTCTTTCTCTTCCTGTTCTTCACTGGACCACGCCTGAGATTGTTCCGCTGCCCAACCACACAAATCGATAAGAAGGCAAAACAAAGGGGGGAGAAAACTGTTTGCTGCCTCCCATGCCCAAAGGGGGTGCAGGGGCTCACTCTGCCTGCTACAGCCCTCTCCAGGGCCGCTGGCTCCCATTAGACGGAGCTGGGCCCGAAATTGCCACACACCCCCCTGCGCGACTCCCGCTATCTTGACCGGATGCTGCGGCTGCCCGCTTGCCAGAGCTAGCACTGCTTTCACTGGATGCTACTGCTGCCAGAGAGCCACTGTGCCGGCGTTTGTTCTCGCCACCTGCACATCTCGGATAAAGTACCCACCGCTGCGGCTCCCGGCCACCATCTTGACACTTCCTCCGAGTACTTCTAGGTGCTTCATTCCCCAGAAGGCTTTTGGCCAGAACTTCTGGTACCATCATTTTGTCGTCGCAGCCGTCTGCGTCATCGCTTCGCGACTACGCGACTGCCACCGGACTACATTTCCCAGAGAACCTCTGACCGGAACTTCCAGTGCTGCTATTTTGTCATCACGGACTACATTTCCCATCATCCACTGAAACTTCCTGCCGCTGCCATTTTGTCGCTTCACGGATTGGTAACCCAAAAGCTGAGATTATGCCTCCATCTTTTTTTTTCCCCCACCCCCGCCCCCCCCCCCCCGGGGGGGGGTGGGGGGGGGTTTAAAGACTGTAACCCTTTCCTTCCCAGACTCCTAACCTTCCAATTAGGCTTAGTTCCTCATTTTCCTCCACTAATCCTTCTCCTCTGAGTTTCTTAATACATACATATTCGGACTGCTTTCCTTGAACCTTTAATCCTCAATTGGTGTAAACCCTAAATAAAACAAACAACTCGTACATTGACTATTGGCCTTGGTAACAATTTATGAGCATGGCGAGGGGGTATTTTCGATCTACCCTCTAAGATATGGTCCAGCAGTGGTCGTTCCTCTGTGCAAGGCAAACACTATGTGAATGTCTCATTCTTAGCTATAACCCTCTCCACTTCAGGAGGGGAGGACATTGTGGAAGTATCCCGATAGCCGGTAATCCTTGATACCGGTCCGCAACATTGGTAAAGACTCATATTTTACAAGACAAGTTGTACAAAGATTCAGACCTTTTCCTCAGTTTTCCAGTGACAAAAGTCTCACCGTCAGAATTCATGGGTACACTGGCATCTCTGATAGTTGCTTGCCACATGCTAATTCTCTTTTCATATGAAGATACCAAAAAAAAAGAAAGTTATTTAGATCATGTAGTCAAATATGACATCATAACATACCTAAGATGATAAAGATCTTGGTAAAGCAGAAAGCTCCTCTTCAATTTTCATTCATGTCATATCCCATTATTCACTGAGGACTGGAAAACTTACACAAATCTTACAGAGAAAAGGCTCCAAAAAAGCAGAAATGTTTGCTGCCAGCTGGTAAGGATGAACTCCATGCTCGGTGGAGTGAGCTGCACAGTTCAGAATACGCAAAATGCTTTAGAAAAGCCAAAGAACAGCAATAATTGTTCTTGTATATATTTGCAGCATGTCTCAATTCTCATGGTCACCCAAATAATTCACTGTGTGACACCATGCTCACACACATTCTTGCAACCCACCAAGGCAATATTTCAAGGGTTATGGTTCATTGTATAGACCACACATCTTCAATCACAGGCAGCATTTTGAAACAAAGAAATTTAACCCAATAGCCTGAGTGACTATTAAGTGGTTTTCTTTATTGGGGCACCAGGGTCGTACTGGGGGTTCTCCACCATAGGTGCTCCATCAACCCAGTAGCTTTCAACGGTTTATATTTACAAAGGTTTTACATATTCATAGTCTCTCCCCAAAATCATTAACATAAACACACCTTCCCAGGAAATAATTATTTATTTGTCTTTGCTGCTTCTGCCTCCTTATCTTTACTGCTGGGACATCTTTGTCTTTGTTGCTGGGTACTTCTCCAAACACTTATAAGGGTACATTTCATCACAGTACAGACAAAAGCAAGTTTTAAGGTAATTCTTCTACACCCTACACAAGCCCACTATGTGAGTAACTGCATGTTCCCAGTTACCATGGTTATTTACTGGCCTCATATCAATTTGGTCCCTCTGATGTACCAAGTCTTCTTCCATGAGCAAGGGAGCTGTTGCAATTGTGAACACTACCATTCCTCAGCAGATTTTTGAGGAAAAAAAAAATTTGTTTCCTGGGCTTGGTGGTCATATTGCTTATCATCATAATGCACCAAAGTTGCAAGTTGAGCATTTAAGATCTATGAACTATCCATAGAAAATTCAACTTCAGTAAAAGACATCATAAAGGGGGCAGAATCAACTCTCAAAAAACTAATTTTAATTTAAAAAAAAATTGTTGATCATTAACAAGTTTATAAAACAGTGATTTAGTTACATAAATAAATTGATATCAGTGTATCAAATCTAACTTTCAGCTTCATGAGCATGATTACATGGGTGATGAAGTACAACCTTTTTACCTATTATAATAAATAAAATGAAGAGCATGAAATACTTTTTCTAAACAAAACTACTTACAAACATACTTCTAGCATGTTCTCTAATTAAGGGAACAAGAGACACTGGACAACTTTTGCACCAAAACATTAGAACTGTTTTAAAAAGCACAAGGATACAGAACTATCAGCTAAAGTAAAAACTATACTGTAATCAAAGTTGGTATTTAATAACATAACGAACAGTTTGGTAGTTAGATCTCCAGTTTGGTTATTTTAAAGCATTAAGACAAGGCAAGATAGGAGGCTGCTTTTGTCTGAGTAATTCTAGAGAAAATAAAATATAGTAAAAAAAAAAAACACAAACGGAAATGTAGAACAATCATACCTACACAACTTTCCGTCCTGCACAAAGTCAAAATACCTATGCAGAATATATATAATATATATTTGTGCACAAAGATTAGCTTATTATTAGCTCACTGCAAAGGTGTAATATATCATGTCAATAATTTTGCGTTTTGTGTCAAAAAGGATATTTCTTTAAGTTTCCTAGGCTAGGAGGCACAAACCCCAATTCTGGCATATTGTGTTCTTAATGCTAAGGCTTGCTGCTCTGGCTGTCTATTTTTTGTTGTCCCTCTTTACTATAGTGCCTGTTACAAGCATGTGTGTATACATATATATGCATACACGGGTTGTATAAATATATATATAAAATTTCCCCAATAGGTATCAGTCCAACTATGCAATCCAAAAGGTGGCTCTGCATAGATGCCCAGCATATAGTTCACCACTTGAGCCAACCCTGGAGCAAGGAGCACTTTAGTCCTTCAGATACATTTTCTTTTTTGTTTAAAATCAAGTTACTGCAGCTTCAAGTATTTTGCATTACATAGATTTTTTAAAATAAATTAATATTTTTCAGTATGCAGATATATACTATAATATATATACAGTACAATAAATGCTCTCATTCTTTTTCAACTTTTTTTTTTTGATAAATCCCTGAGAATGTATGTTGACAGTCGCTAAGTTTCCACATGCACAAGCATTGTGTGCCATGCTTCTGGATGAACAGCACTGCAAAGCCACGTGGTCAGCCTTTTAACTATTAGTAATTCATTTGTTGGTTTGTTTAAATATGCTGAAATGTAAGGATGAGATACAAAGGAGTAAAGCTGAATCCATTCGAGGTACTTATCACAGGATGAAGGTGTTTGGTTTTTAAAGCCATTGCAATATGTGTTTGTTTTTGAGGCTGTGAACACATAAAGAAAAGACAGGAGAGCAATGTGGGCTTTTGCTACTTGACAACATATACTCAGTGTAAACCAACCCTTTTTTAACCTCTCTCACACAAAACAGAAAAAAGAAAAAAAATTAAACATACAAACTTTCACAACATGACAGGTGAGTTTGCAAACTCAATATAACTATACACATATAATACCAGTGTGGCTGTTTCTTGAAGTTCAAAAGGATACAAAGGCAGGCTCGAGTAAAAACAAACCACCCCACCCCCTTCACGCATTTTCATCAACCAAACCGCTCACGAACCAACATCATCAGTTTCTTTTTGCCTTTGTAGATTTGTTTTAGGTTGCCAATAAACTGTGTAAACTGAATGTGTCCATCATGAGCCATTAAGAAGGTCTCTCGGGCCCTGCTGAGGAACTCGATGAACTCACTATAGTGTCGTGGGCTGATGTGAGTGAGACGCGAATGAGTTGTATTAATGTAGGCTCCGATCGTAGCATCCAAGAGTTGTCTTAAAGGGGCTTTGTCCAGTGACATGAGCTTACCAGAGTTCCTCCTCCCATGAAGTCCCACCATGCCAGAAGTGTTCAAGGTACACCTACGCAAAATATCTGACAGTACTGTTGCACATTTGACACTTTTGACCACCAGAGGTATTATAGCTGCTAGCTCATTTTTCCCAAGGGAGTGGCTGAGCGCACATGCCCACAGAACGTCATTAATGGCAGGGTGTGTGTCCTGATTGTAGCTCAGGTTGAGATGTGTCATGGCCAAGGTGGCCAGCTTGTAGGCCCGCATGGGGTAACCGCGGTGCTCCATGTATCGTGCTATAGTAAAAAGCTGTGAATAGCTCATGCCGGTTGTAGCAGCATCTAGAACAATTTGGTAAGCGGTCTCAAAAGCTATGTGATCTTTTTCACATAAAGTCAGTGCAGAGAGGGCACAATTTTGAGGATCCTTCATGGCACACTGTAGAGCAAGTGTCCTAGCACTGCCAGCCAACTTCTCCTGCTGATGGCAGTCCAGATGCAGATGGACAATGGTGCTGTTTGACATCACTGTTGTAGCAACAATACTAGTGGCTTCTGTTGGAGTGAAAAGTGTAAACCAGTTTTGCATGATGCTATCCAGTGCACAAACACCTGGGGAGACAAAGTATTAGCCACAACTGAGAAAACCTAGCAGATACAAATATTCAGCAAAAGATTACATTTTCAAAGTCTAAGAGGTTGCCAGTACATCCAAGGAGACATGCTTCAGCAAGAAGGGCTAAACCAGATAACATGGTTGGAAAAGGACATTAAAACAAAGGCTACTGTGAAAACTCTGTAGCAATCACCAAGATAATAACAAAAAAGTCTGCAAGATAAGCTTTAATCTCCTGATGTGACAACTGAGCTGTTTTACTTATCTAAGACAATTTGGGTAACAAGTTCTGGTGTGGAGGATTTTATGGTTGAGAATGGACATTGTCTTGAGTTAGCCTAACTAGGCCTGAGAGTGACTTTGAACAACCTTGAACACTGACAAACAGAGAAACAAGGCAGTGAAGCAAGAGATAGGAAGGAGAAGGAATGCAGAGAGCTAAGATAAGAAGAAAACAAGAGGAAAACAACAAGGCATGTGGTGGCATCTGAAGAACAAATCACAAGAGCTTAAGCGCATGGACAATTGCTTGTAGCAAATTAGCTTGGGGAACGTGGTGTGTGGACAACTTTGTATACTATATAAGCAGCTTTCTGATAGCAATAAAGGTCTTCGATTATAACTCTAATAGAGTTGCTGAAGTCCATTTACAGCTCATCTCGTCATTCTGGCTCATTTGGTCTCATCACATCACTCAGCACCCTTCACACTGAACACTTAAAAAAAGGCAATTTTAACTTATTTTCTCAATGTGCATCTCAAGGTACAGTGCATGCACAAAGGAATATGAAAGCATGCTAAATGTCTTGTTTAACAGAACACCATGGCATTTAATTCTAAGCACACCTTAAAAAACAGAAATTCTAACCCCCCATCCCCTCCCAACAGGCTTTTCAGATACATCTTATATCAAATTCATATGCACCTGAACATCAAGATCCTTATTAGGGAAATACTCTGAGCAATAGCAATACTAGATATTATCTGAAAAAGATATTTTCTTTAGTATCATTTATTTCCTGGCATGTGTGTGTTGTGGTGGGGAAGAAGGGAGAAACGGTGACTAATGAGTTCTATAACTTGAATCTTATAGCCAACTAGAGTGTCTTATTATTGCTAGAGGCAGTTTACACACATCTGTGAGCCCACCTAAACCACAGCCAGGGGTCTTTTTCTCTGTAGGACTCTGATGTCTCCTGTGCATCCCTTTACTCACCTGAGAAAGTTCATCATAGTCAGAAAATAACAGATCTTCATTTAAATAAACAGATTCCTTGTTTTATCAACTTAAGTCTCAAGAGTACTTTGTGTGACATTAAATGTTCTTTATGAGATGCTTCTATTAGAATATGTAAACTAATTAAAAGCAGTATTAAAACCAGCATTTTATTTGCCAATATGTAACTACACAAAATAATACCCAGGCACTATCTGCAAGATAGCCTCAGTAATAATTACCTTAGCAAAGATATAAAAGCGATAAAACAAGAGCATTGCATGAAAATTTGCAGAGACAAACTTTTCTGGCTGAGGGTATACAAAGGCAACCTATATTTTCCCATGCTACTGACAACATTAATTTCCCAGTTAAGCATAAAGCAAAGAATAAACTAATCCACAGAATAAGCAGCAGCAATCCTTTGAAGTTCTTTCTGAAACTCAAGAAGCATCTATGCTATACAATATAATTCAGATGTATGAAAAAGGAGTAAATACATTAGGGAACCATACTTTTCAAAAGTACCTTTAGCGACAATTAAAATTGCTCCCTTATCAGAGTACTCTCTTGTTTGTTTTGGTTTGGGTTTCTTTTTTGTTTTTCTTTTTTTTTTAAACAGCTACACAGTTTTTAATACCCTCATCTTCACTTTCAGATTCTGTATCCTCATCTTGCAGATGGTAAACTGGAATACAGAATCTAAGGGACACCTCATAAAGACAGACAAATTTATGGCAAAGCGCAGAAATTAATATGATGTCCTGCTGAGTGCACTATTCTCCCACTGCTATCCTCTAAGTATGAGGGTAGTTCTGCTCCCACCTTATTTTCACCTTTCATGGTTAAGGATGGGTGCATTACTGTTATTACAAAGTAATAGTACGAATACAAGTAGGCTCCAAAACTACCTGGCTGCCAAAAGATTGGCAGAATGTATTGAGATTGGTTGTTGTGGTTTGAGGCTTGGAATGGGGTCGTGACCTTCCAGCAACTGGGAGGACCCCGGGTGGGTGTGAAACCATTGTATTGTAAAACATGTAAAACGAGAAATAGTCCATGCTATG
>NW_008603457.1:73206-120235 GCF_000691845.1 Merops nubicus | reverse complement strand
CGCCCCTCCCGCCAGCCCGCCGCCCCAGGTGCCGCCAGCGACGCTCAGCACGGCCACGGGAGGAGAAGGAAGAGTTCTTCTTCTTCCTGCTACAGTGGAGCCGTTCTGGTTCGAGGAGGCACCGCGTAGCTGTGAGCTGCAGGACGAGGCTGGGGCTGGGGCTCTCAGTGTGCTGGGACCCTGCGACGGGGCACTGGCGTGTGGACGAGGCTGGAGATGGGTCAGCTTGGAGGTGATTTGCTGGACTCTTCCTCCTGGCAAAGGCTTTGGAGTAAGGGCTTTAATGCTGTGTTTAACAAGTGTAATAGCAAGTCATAAGAATGCTAAAATCCCCTAGTCCTTGGATGTTGGAAGTTTAGGAAAGGAAAACAAAATTCTGGATGCAAAAAAGAGCCTCCTTGTTAGGCCAGAGCCTGGCTCTGTCCCTGGGCATGTCCTCCAGTCTGGTGAGTCCCCACCTGCAGTACCACGTCCAGCTCTGGTGTCCTCAGCACAAGTAAAACATGGATCTCTTGGAGTGGGTCCAGAGGAGTGCCACAAAAATGATCAGAGTGCTGGAGCACCTCTGCTGTGAGGACAGGCTGAGAGAGCTGGGCTTGTTCAGCCTGGAGAAAAGAAGGTTCCAGGGAGACCTTACTGTGGCCTTTCCGTACTTAAAGGCGCCTATGGGAAAGATGGGGACAGTCTTTTTAGCAGGGCCTCTTGTGATAAGACAAGGTGTGATAGTTGTAAACAAAAAGAGGGGAGATTCAGACTAGATATAAGGAAGAAATCTTTTATGGAGATGGTGGTGAAACACTGGCAGAGGTTGCCCAGAGAGGTGGCCGATACCCCATCCCTGGAAACATTCCAAGTGAGTTTGGATGGGGCTCTGAGCAACCTGCTCTAGTTGCAGATGTCCCTGCTCACTGCAGGTGGATTGGACTAGATGACCTTTAAAAGTCCCTTCCAATCCAGACCATTTTATGATTCTAGCCTTGTTCCTGGGGATCTATCAGTTATTTGCTCACAGCTCCTTATGCGCATTACCAAAGCAAACTCTATTTTTCAGAAAGATATTTTAAATGTCAGGGAAAGGACTCTGCTCCGGTGTAAGAAATCCCAGTGCAATACATGTCAATGCTTCAATTTTATTAGGAGTTTGTATAGGTGAGGGATAACTTCGAGCTATCTTCTTTGGAATGGTTGTGCCTTTTTATTTTTGAGTGGAGTCGGAACGTGGAGAGGGCTTTTGGCATAGTCCCCTGTTTTTTATGAGCACATGAGTCTTTCTTTGCCTGGAAGAGACATTAAAAACGCTAGAGGATGCCTTCAGGTCCCTGCTACACAGCAAAGCCTAGCTCTGAGCACAAAGAAAGAAAGGAAAATACTGCTTAAATCATCATTTAAGTGTTATTCACTGTAAGTAAGGCCACATATTCTTGACAGGGAGTTCAGGGTTACCATGGACATGTGTTAATTGATTCCAATAAGCTTGAGAGCTGGTGCTTCCTGACACCTCCTGGCAGAATAATTCACCTCTGTGCTGTAGTTCAGCACTAAGACACCTCTATAATGCCTGTCTGGCTGCAGATGATAAAGGTTATGACTTTGTTTTGTAGGTTTTTACAGACAAATGCCTGCTATTGTGTCTTGCCTGGGCTTGGGCCTGCTCCCAGCCTCCCCTCCTCATTGCTTTTGTTGCAAAAGCAAGGCAAATGTTAAAAAGGCACCTGCAAAAAATTATTGTTATTATTTTTGTTGCCTAGTAGTGGAGCCAATTACTCTGAATTGTTCCATTTTCACACGAAATCATGACGTTCTCCTTTTTGGAAAGACACAAACCCATTTCTCAGGTGCATAGAGAAATGCTGGCAAAATGATTTTCAAGCTGTTTTGATTTTTTTGCAAAAAACACTTTGCACGCTGGTCACTGTGAAGTGACCAAAGGCAACAAGTGAGACCCTGCTACCTCAGAGACCCACCAGCTGCTCTTGCAGTAGTTATTCCCAGCCTCCTTACAGGCCTGCTATAGCTCTTGTCAGACCAGTTGCACACACAAAACTGCAAATGACACTTCATCCTGCCTCTTGGCTACCTGACTTTTCCCTGCAGACCAAAGCTTTAGAGATAAGGATGCTCCATTTGTCTCTCCCCTGAGACATTTTGCATCAGGCAGCTTCAAAGTCCTGGTGCCTGGCCCACATTGCTCTGACCAGGAGACCAAATGGCTGTTGTTCCTAGTGCCCAAATGTCTTTTCTTGGGAGTGTGACAGGGGAGCTGCAAGGCTCAGGGCTTTGACACAGCGCCTGTCAACGCAAGCACCAGCTTCTCGTCCACCCCTTCCTTCCCCTGACTGGCTCTGGATACACCACTGGCTCAGACTCTTTCTTTTTTGTACTCCAAAGTTCTATTCTTGTGAGCGCTGAGGTGTCCCTCCCACCCTGAGGCCATGCTCTGCGCTGGGATACGTAGCACCCTCGATGCCACTTTGCTCCCTGTGCATCTTTGAAGCCTTCCTCGGTCCCTTCACCACACTCTTGGTTCATGGCCAAAGCCCTAACGATGTTGTGACTAACGAACCTCCCACCCCCATCTGCTGCACAGTACAGCTGACAGCTGGCGTTGGGCTGCTGGCTTCCAGCACGGCCATTGCTGTCCTGCCATGCTGTACTGGGTCATTAACCATCACACCTTCGCTCAGGAGCTCCCACTGAGCATGCCTCTGCCTGACTGCATCGCCTTCAGCCTTAAAGCTGAAACCCAGCACTGGAGCAGGCCAGGAACCAAGTATGGGGCAGCAGCCTGGGCTAACAGAGGAAGAACGGGACAACCAGATCAACAATTCTTATCCAGGCTCTTTTTCCTGGTGATCTGGACTCAATTCCTTGTTACTACAGAGTCAGCTTGGAGGCAATGCTCCTAAAAGCAGAATTTGGCTCTACAAGCCCATTGATCCAGGGATGAAAAAGCTGGAATCTGAGCTTCTGCTAGAGATGTGTCTGCTGATGGCAGATGGGTGTGTGGGCCCGATCACTAAAAATCCCTGCCTCCACCAGGTCCAGTTGAGGGTGAAGCTTCTTTAGCCCTACAGACAGGGGCATCTGGCTACAGATAAGACTCAGTCTTCCCAAATGAGATTTTCAAACCACCTAATAGCATAGAGTTAGAAATAATTCCATCACTTGTCTGACACAGAGCGCTTCCAATGTATAAATATACTCAAAGCTACCTAAGGCCTAGGCTAGATGAAATGAATCAAGTCTTGCCAGAGACATTGCTAGCATTTGGACCTGGCCTTCTGCTAAGATAGTGCAATCTGGCACCAGCACGGATTAAATATAAGACTCATTCTTAAAAATACCCAGAGCAAACTGTATCCTTTCATATGCAGAGAAGAGGCAGAAAGAAGAGCTCAGCTATAAATTGCTGGGGTGAACAACCACAGTATTTCTTGAACCACCGTACATCTGAGGTCAGCTGGAAAAATATTTTTCTGCCTGCATGCTAGAACTGGGCAGACTTGGAGGACTTTGCCATTTGTCTGAGTTGCTGGACACCCGCCAGCACAGTCCAAGCCATTGTTGCTGCTTGGCAGCTGCAGGGAGATTTTGGCCATGCGGTCCCTGCTCGTGGACAGCTTGTGTGCTGCGAGCTGCACGCAGCAGACCCTGTTCTCAGGCGGAGCCCACGCGCTCAGAGCAGCGGGTGCGGCATCTGCACGGGAGGCCAAATCCCTGCCAGATGTGCCGGGCTCACTGCCCGCGCTCCACCCAGCTGCCTGCAAACAGCTCGCTTTCCAGGGAATCCCAGACATACGGAGTAGCCCTCATCTGTGTGATATTTAGACTTGCAGAAGGTCTAGATACTCACAGGTTCTCAAAGCACAACAGACACTCATTGCCATATAGGATGTTGTCTGTGCCACAGACGGGGTCAAAGATCTTCGTACAACCTTTTCTTAGGTCATAATTGCCACAAGCTGCCTGAAGACACAAAAGGGTAATACTGAAAATATTAAAGGTGTTTTCCATTTACCAGAGGATCTTTGCATTCACAGGCAGGTGCATATTTTGTATATCTTGACAACCTATCCCAGCTTACTCAGAGCTCTGCTATGAACTCTCAGGAACAGTGACTGTCACCATGCAGTCCCTTGGCCAGCTGAACTCCACCTGGCACTGCTGCACACCCTTAGGAGTAAAAACAATGAGTAAATAACTCTCCATGGGTGATACCTGAACATATTCTTCCCAGTTATTGTTTTTATGTCATAATACCTGCCCTTGCAAGCCAGAGACTAAGCAGAGCTCTGATCTTCTTTGCAGGTACAGCAATATTCAGCTCTTCATTAGCAGTTTCCCCCCACTGAGTGTGGGGAAATGCAGTGGGAAACCAGTATCATCACTGGGATTTTGCTGTAGCATAGCAGGTAGAATCAGGTTCCCAGGCACTGGCATCTTTGGGTTGCCAACCCAGCAGCTCACTATACTTCACTGTAGTTAGCAATGTTGGCTCCCCAGATATGGGTTAGTGCTGTCTTGCTAAAGTTGGGCATACCCTTGTGCTACACAAAAATAGGAGCCTTCACCTCTGTTCCTTTGCCAGCAGCTCCAGCCATCTCTGTGTTTCCTAGAGAAAGAGTGGAGAGAGAGAAGACACCTTAGCATCCATCACTCAGGCTGGTTTCAAGGGGGACCTAGTAAAGATTCTATAGGCTGAGGACCACATGTCTTCACTCAGACACTTTTGTCCCAGTAAACAATTTCTTCCCTTGGCTCTCTTCTGTTTTGCAGCTGGGTTCCTCCCTGCTGCATCAGCCTCTTTGCCCCGGCAGAAACACAACAATGGTGCAAGGCACTGTTAAGGTCAGATGCACTTCTCGTGACTTTTTCTGCCCGCTGCCAGGGAGAAAAGGTGGTGTTCGTTATCTCTTATCATATGTTCATGGGTAGCTGAGAAACTCCTGCTGATGCTGGACTAGCACTGGAGTAAATCCAGGGTGATTTTTCTGGTGTCAGTACCACAAGGGAGCAGAGCAGAGGTAAGTTGCTGCAGATCTCTACTAGAAGGAGAAATCGTTGGACCCTGAGGTCTCACACCAAAGCTGATGGGAGCAAGCCGTGACTTTGGTGGGCTCCTCTGTGGAGAAGCTGGCCCTGAGCTGACAGCTGGGATCACAAGGATGGAATGTGTGGTGGGTGTATTTTGGAAAACTACCTGAATTTGTTCAGCAAAAGGCAGTACTGAGAAGACTTGGGGTTGCTTATAGATTCAGAATTCATCTATGTGGAGGATTTAGACTACGTCTGTATTAACAACCCGTGTGGCCCAATAGCAGTGGGTCTGTAGAGTGAAACAGTTTGGTGCTGAGGACATGATAGCCACATTGTTTAACGTTTCAGGGATCTTACTTTGGAGACAACATGTTTAGCTCTTCTGAAATGAGTCCAGATTTTGTACCCAGACAGCTCTGCGATGGCAACCATCGCACAGTAAACAGGATGATGGAGGATTTGTTTCAGAAGCACCTTCCTGTTCTGAATGAACCCACTAATGCAAAAATCCCTGGTAAGCAGGACCTGAAGAGCAACAACAGCTCATGTTCTCATCCCTCTGTACCATATGGGATTTTGAAAACACAGTTGGCTTAAACGTTGACTTTGGTAGCGAGAGCTGCATTTTCCCTTGCGTAGATGTGTTTCCTGCCTTCTTGGATTTGCTTTTTTAAAACCAGAATAGAATCATAGAATCACAGAATTGTTTAGGTTGGAAAAGACCTTTAAAATTGAATCCAACTGTTAACCCAGCACTGCCAAGTCCACCACTAAACCACGTCCTTAAGCTTCACACCTGCATATCTTTTAAATACTTCCAGGGATGGTGGTTCAACAAATTCCCTGGGCAGGCTGTTCCAGTGCCTAACAACCCTTTTGGGGAAGAACATTTTCCTTCTGTCCAATCTAAAACCTCTCCTGACACAACTTGAGGCTGTTTCCTGTGGTCCTATTCACTCTGAAAGGATTTCACTGTCCTAGAAATCACCGCTCCAGGCTGAATCCTAACCTTGAAGGAAGAGTGTCAGCCCAACACGTCTGCTCGTTTTTGGGACCAGGTGCCAGGCATCGTTTTAAAGCCTTTGCTTTAGGCTTGCTCACAGACCACTGATGTAATCCACCGTGGCCATTGCGGCACCCTCTGGTATTCCCTGCCGAGGGCCACAGCGAGGTCCCAGCCCCAGGTGGCCTGTTCCCAGACTCACCTTCCCATGGAAAAGACCTGGGTAGCTTTAGCAAGAGAGAAAGTGGCTCCTAAGCAAAATGTTGCACTCACCTTGGTAGCAGCAGAGTGCCAGGGAGAGGAGCAGGAAAACACCAGTTGCCTTCATGGTTGTGCTGACACTTCACTGTGGACAGCACAGAGGAAACAGGACACTTCTCAGGATTTCAGAGATCTCGTCTCTGACAGTCTATGCTCAGACCTTATACCTTTTCCCATCTCTGGCACCACCCTGCGTGCCCAGCTCCACCCCACAGTCTAGTGGTGACAACATTCAAAGTACAGGGACAACAGCAGGTGGCAAATGTCTCATTGGTGTGCCCAAGGATGAAAGCCTCTCTGAAGCCAATGGAGGTAATGATCCTTATCGCTGGCGAGGTCTGGAGCACATCTCAGGTGTGGGAGACAGCCTTGGGGCTGTGCTGTGAGCTGGGAAGAAGTGATTTTGTACAAGAAGCATATTGGAGAAATGGGCAGGATGGCAAAGGAAATACATGTGTTAGCACGAGTAGTGTGGCTTTGATTAACGACCACTTGCAGGGCTCTGGAGAAGATGGCTTGGATCCACACACACCTTTTGCAGAGCAGAACTGCAGTGTCACAGCTCCCCTTCCCTCCCCAGACAGATAGGGAGAGCAGCAAGGACTGCTGCCAGAGTGCAGGGAGCTTGGACGTGCCTTGGCTGCGCATGTGGCTGCACGTTCAGTGCTGTTATTTTGCCTGCATGTCTCTCCCGTTGCAGGCAGGCAGCTGAAACGAGCTCATTGGGTCGGATGCTGCTCCCTTCCCCTCTCCATGCCTGCAGTTTGGAGTAAACCCTGGGGATTTCCCACATTTACTCCACCAATGGTGCATTGCGGAGAGTGGATCAGTCCTTTGGGTATTAGAAGGATTAATTAATGTTTCTAAAGCACTTTGATATCTCAGCCATAAATCACTGACGAAGTGCAAAGCAAATTATTACTAATGGGGGCTTATGACTCAAAGACTGATTTTTAATTAGCTGAATAGGAAAAAGTCAATGCCAAGAGCAATTCAAGGAGCTGTTTGTGAGAGAGAAATCTCAGCTCCATCAGCAGCTGCTCCACTGTCCAAGGGAGACCCCAGTCTGAATGTGCCTCTGGAGGATGCTTTCCCCTGCCATAAACATCTTTTGTGAGTTTGCTTTGTTGGTGATGGAGAGTTTCCCTGCTGTTGCCTGGACTTCTCTCTGCTCTCTCTGGGGCAACCTAGAATGTGAAGCTGAAAGAACTGCTCTCAATGGCTTTTGTTATTTTACTAACTTGGAGAGTAAAGCTGGTGTTGGGTATGAGGGCTCAGCAGCTGTGAGGAGCTGGGCCAGGTGTCAGTGGATGGACATCTGTGAGCAAGCAACAGTCCTTTAGTGTAGCTGGGACAAAGATTCATGTGGTGTTGCCACCCTCTGAGGAGCAAGGGAGGGAGGATTGATAATTTTTCTTAGTGGAAAGAGGTTCATCTTGGTCCAGCACTGTCCCCTGTTACTCCTCCAACACACCTGCCAGGTTCACGGTGTGAGCAAAGCCAATAGGTGCCCATAGGTGCTTTGGCTGCACTTTCCAAAGCTGGAAGGGGACTTAGCAAGGGCGTTGGTGGTTGTACAGCAGGGCAGCTGGGGAGAAGATTTTCCTCTTCAATCTCTAACACATGTAAATAGAGCAGTGCTGAAAAGTGTTTCTCTGATTACCCTTGTTTGGGATGTGCCCACTCCTGGCAAAACACATTCACACATTTTTCAGTTTAGAGATCCTTGCTGTAGCAGGAAATGTGAGAGTTTTGATTGTCCAGAAACAGAAACATCTTTCCTCAGATTCCTTGGAAACATCCAGGAACATTTCTAAACTTGAGTTTGATAGGTAAATGCTTAGTATTTATGAGAGCTGCTCTGCAGATGGGAAAGGTGTTGGTCCTTGGACATTCCAAGCGTGTGTAATGCCATGCCTCCACAAGTCAGAGGCATCAAAGCAGAGACAGGCTGCTGACCTCCCCTGCCTACTGGACACTCCTCTTGCTGTGTAGGCTCCTCATAAATTTGCACTGCCTTAATTTCATGTTTGTAACCCTTCCCACAGCTGTATGGGATTTAAATATTTTACTGCTGAAGCAGGTTGTAGAAACTCCAGATTATGCAATGCAATGGACTGAGCTTAATTATTCCACAGTGAATTGAGCCAAATCAACTGATCCAAGGGCAGTTGCCTTTGCCAAAGTAAGAATCCAACACAGGCTGCTAATGCTGCTGCAGTTGAGCAGCAGTCACACTAGGTTTTTAATACAGTTTCCCCATTAGCATTTGCCCTTCCTTTCCAAGCATCTCTACTGACATCTATGTGTTTATGAGATGCCTTCAGAAATGTGGGATTTCAAGACTCCTCTCTCCTGATTGACATCTATTTTTTATTATTCAGGAAAATCAAACAGAAATGCTTGAGGCTTATTTGACTGGGGAAAATGAAAAAGAACTGCGAACTGCTATTGCGCGGGGTGCTCCTGGTAGAAGGAGCAGGGAGATGTCTTCAGCAGTGTGGGCTTTCTCAGGATGTGTCACCTTGTCAGAGCAGCATGTTCCTCCAAACACATCAGCTGGAGGAGTAGAGAAAAATGAGTCAGGCAGCTCTGCCAGCCATGCTGTGTGACTTGCTGAGCCCAGCACCCATTGCAGAGAAATGAGGAGGACAAGCAGGTCCTGAAGTGGGTGCTACTATGGGATGGCTTCCCCTTGGTCACCCTGTTGGGTGATGGCCACCACACATAGTGTGGGACAGAAGACCTCTGCAATTGCTGATGGTGTCTTCTCCTGGTTTCTGGAATGCACTCGAAGGGGAATGTGGGGAAGGGGCAGCAGGTAAGGAGGCAAGCTGAACAGGTAGGTCAGCCTCTAGGAGGGTCAGCAAGGAGGGATTCTTCTTCGGTGGGATCAATGTCTGCATCATCTTTTGGCAAAATCTGAGCCCTTCCATGTGACTTTTTTTTTTCAAAAATGTTGCAAAGTAATAAAAAATTGCACTGTAAGGGAATGAAAAATCTGGGAGCCTACCTACTTCCCTGTGATGGCCCATCCATGACAGGCTGGAGGAGCACTTGTCGTACCAGGGCTGGAATCTGCTTTTTGTGAAGGCTTGATGTACAGAAAAAAAGTCACCCGTGCCCTGGGGAAATTGCAACAGAGTCACCAGCAAAAGCATTGAAAGATCACAAACCAGACCCAGATGATCATGAATCACAGCTTACAGACCACAAACGGTTCTTCAGCCTTTACGAAATAATGGCACTTACCAACAGGCTTGGTTGGGGTGGTTTGCATTTTCCAGAGAGGTGGTTGGGGTGTTTGGCATTTCCCAGCCTCTTTCTGAACCCGAGAGAAAGAGAGAGAGAGAGAGAGAGAGAGAGAGAGAGAGAGAACGGGCTTCAGCAAAAGCAGAGCTGCTCTGGCAGTCCTGGTGCCCGGGAGGCGGGTGGTAACGGGGAGACACTGCGGCACTCGGCACAAGCTCACGCTTGGTGGTGGTGCTGGGGCTGTGTGGGAGGGCCTCTGCTGGGGAGTGTAGGTGAGGAGTGACCCCTTGGCCCTGTCCCAACAGTGTTGCAAGCCCTGCCACCAAGGAGTGGCTGCACAGCCAAGACCTGCACCAAAGCCCTGTGCTGGTGGCATGCCTGAGCCCCTTGGTGAAAGTTATGGGGACCTTGCTTGGGATATATGAAGGGAAGGCACCTTTTGGGGACATGCAGGATTGTCGGTGACCAGGATGGTCAAAAAGGTAGGCAGGGAGTTTGCTGTTACCCTGTGGTGGGTGGGGTGAGTGAAGTTTGGAGAATGTAACTGTGAAACCCAGGAGCATCACAAAAGACAGTTGCCAAGATGCTCATGGCTCTCTTGAGCCCGAAGAGCTGCTTGTGTTGCATTTAAAGGATGAAAATCCCTAAAGCTGTGTTATCTGCAGGGTTTGCCGGGCCTGGAACTTGCAGGAGTACCCAGAACCTTGCCTATGGTATCCAAGACGTTTTTGGAAGCAGCTGGTACAGAAAGTGCAGAAGTGCATCCCCCATGCACCACTGTGCCCATGGAGGGGAGGAGGTTGTCTGTGCATGTGGGAATCCACCCTGCAAGTCTCTCAGAGGAAAGGGGATGGTGCAGCTGGATCCGTTCAGGCATGGGAGACAGACCAAGCCATTTTGCACCAGCAAGATGATAGCTAGCTGTTGTGCAGTGATCAGCTGCTCTCGTATCCAGGGGATACTGCTCAAACACTGAAAAACCCCTACCATAATTTGGTCCGTAGTGATTTTTGTCTTGGATTCTTTCCCATTAATGCTGAGAAAGCTATTTCGTTGCTCTGGGTGCAGGGAAGATATTGAGCATTCTGACAGTTTAGGAAAAAGGATCCTGTGAGTAGCTGCTGTGAAAACATCACTTATTTTCTCCAGCTGTAGGAGAGTCTTTGGAGCACAGGACTGTATATCAATTTTTCTTCTCTTCTGTCCTGGAAATGTTGCCCCTGGGGCCTCTGTTTTCTGGGGAGGGGGCTGAACATAGCTACAGGAAAAAATTAACGAACGATCACTTCTATTTTTATTAAAGCTTGTGTTTGCTATCCTTTGTCAAGGGCAGCGTGTCCGTGACAGTGACCTTTGCAGGCATCGGCAGCCTGAGAACGGGGATTGCTGACAACAGGGTCTGAAGACAAATGCATCACATAAATCATAGCTTGGTGGGTCGTTCAGAAGGCTGTGCCTGAATGCCAATCAAATGCTTCCTGAGGAGGATGAATGTGCTGGGAACGGTCGATGTGTTTGTAAGGATTACTGGCTGGAATTGGCTGGGGTGCAATTGCACAGCTCCCTGGTGTGGGGGTTAGTTCCCAGCCCAGCTCCTGGCCTGCTTTGCCTGTGGTCTCCCACCACTGCAGTGGCACCAAACCCCATGGACTCTGTCCGTGGAAACCTTTTCCTCATCTGCTATGGCTTTTGGGGTGATGGCACAGGGCTGGTGGGGATACCTCTGGGCTGTGGTCAACTCTGGCCACAGCAGTGGCCTCAAGGCCCGTCCCTTGCAGATGGAACAGCTGCTGCCATCATCCACCCAGGAGTGATCCTGGGTCAGGAACAGTGCAGGGGTGCTGGCTCCTAGCAAAGCTTCCTTCCTTGATTGCTTGTGCCCCTCTCCTTGGCAAGATCTCCATGGGTTGCAGAGGCAGTGGGAGCACAGGCAGTGCGAGCACGTCGAGTCAGTCACCCAGGAGCTGAAATATGGAGCTCTGCTCTTCTTGCTTCCCCTGGCATCGTTGGAGAGAAAGCATTGTTTTTCCCACACGTACAAAAAATGCCAAAAGCAAAGAATTCCTTCATAAAATTGCTTCTTCATTAAATCCTATCTGGCTCCCGCCTCCACATCTGACTGCCCCTGCGGCTGCCAAGGAGATCCAGGGCAGAGTGATTAAGCACTCTGGCTGATAATTGGGCAAACACTGTTTTCAATCTCCTTCAGCAAGGCACTGCCCCTTTCTCTGAACTGGAAGCAGCACCTCCTGCCCACTCCCTCCTTCATACAGCCAAACTGGATGGGAAGCATATGGTATATATATATCTTCCTTTTGGGGCCACAGGCTCTTGGAGGATGGTCTGGTCTAATATGACCTTCTGCATAGTTCATGCCAGCTCAGCCTCTGCTCCCAAGGATCACGTGCCCCTTGTCCAGGGCTAGACCTTGGTCTGAAGTGTGCATGGGGTAACTTAACAAAGAGCTCTGCTATTAACCACTCTTGATAAGAATCCTGGATCTCCATTGCCTTGTCCTGTTTGGATAAACGATCCTGTCTGCCTGAAGCTGTTGTCTTTATGTCCCCTTTCCCCAGGTGAGTTGGAAGTGATTATATCTGAAAACTGACTCTTTAGAAAGCTGGATGAAGTCCAAGTAAATGCTGTGTATATTGGTCTGGCTGCAGAGCTGGTGTAAAATGGTGAAGAATCGGCCAGGTCATTGGGAAAAAACAGAGCTAAAGCCTTCCCAGAACTGCACAGCAAAAGTGTGAAAGGCAGCAGAGACAAGCTGCAGGAAGGGTCATCCCAGCTGGGTAATGGGAAAAAAAAACATTCTCCATGAGCATGCCCCAACACGGGTCCTGGACCAAAAAGGCTGTGGAGTCCTCATCCTTGCAGAGGTTCATAACACAACTGAGTGAGTTCATATTTTCTGTAGAAGCTTCCCAAAACCAGCAGACAAGCAATAGCCTGTCCCCTCTGTGGTCCTTAACTAACCTAATGTCCCCAAGACTCGGAGCTTTTTTTAGTGGAGGTCTGAAGTGCAGAATATTTTCACAGATTTTCTTAACTTCTTGAAAACTTTTTGTCCAAGCTTTTGTCAAGTTTCTTTCATACTTTCCATCATTTTGTAAGCTAGCTGATAAAAAACAATAACAACAACAAAAATTGTGAATTACTTTCATCACAACCCCAGAAATATTTGGCATCTCTAGCTACTCCTGTGAGTTCCATTGGCAGTGCTGATGGCTATTGATACATGGCTTGCTCCCTGGCCCAGGGCTCAGGGAAACACTATTATACTTCTAATTTCAATGAAATATGTGGCTAGAGGAGGCTGAAACTCCCAGGTCCATCTCATTTCAGACAATTAGAGGAGAGGCTTTTCCAGCAGAGAGTTCTCAGCCTGCTTTGCTCCAGGGGAAAACTGGCTATTAAAAAAATATAGGAAGGTGTGGAATGGAAGGGAAAAGCAACACAAACTATGAAATAAGGCTTTCATTCCTGGCAACACTTCTTGTTCCTGTTAGCTATGGAGAGTTTTTAAAGTGAGAAGTGCACTTTTTTCACAGACTGCTAGAGAGAAGATTTTGGGAGGAAAAAGAAAAAAGTAGTGGACATGGGCTAGAGCTGGTGATAATGTTTATGGTGCTGGACTCTGATCCCGAACATACCAACAAGGGGAGAGAAAAGTTTAGCAGAGGCTGGAAACACTGAGGCTATTTCCAGAGATGGCTTTTCCTCGAAGTCACACTGTCACGAGGTGCCATGAGACTTATGATAGTTCACAAATTCATTCATAAATTTGAACTTTATTCTTGGAGAGCTCTTACCCTGCCAGTGTCCTGTGCTAGGACTGGCTGCTTTAGCCACGATAGATGTATGCTTATCATCATGCTAGCTGTTGGTATCTGCTCCTGGTGTGGCAAAGCAGCCCTCCCTGACCCTTCCTGTGCGTCAGCATGTCCCAGACCTGTCTTACTGATATCTCTCCAAAGCTGACAAATGATGGTCAAACACTGCTGATAAACTTTAGCTAACTGCTATTGACCCTTGGGTTGGGTTGAGATTAGATAGGACCCAATTAACTCCTGCTCCTTTTCCTAATGACTGTTCAAGCTGAAAGACAGAGGTTGAAAGTTTAATGCAACTAAAATAGTGACAGTGTGATGCTTTGGACCTTAACTGGTGGCTGATGTCTATTGTCCCTACGAAACTGCTTTGTTCTGAGTGCTGAGAGCTGTTCCCAGGACACGGATATGGGGTACTTGGGGACAACAATGGCGTATAGGAGCATTGACACTGGCAGCCCTGCCATGACAGGCAGTGCTGTGGGCATTGTTGGTGGCTCCGTGTGCTTTCAGCTTTGGTCAATGGTCTTGATTAAAGAAGGATTTTGGCTTTGATTTAGGGAGCCTTTGAACACAGAGGCTAAACATTTCCTTTCGATCAAGTGTTTCGCTTTGATTTCTGTGTGTAATCAGTTCCCCGTGTCCCTCGGTGAGCTTTGCACTTGAGTCATTTCCCTAATAAATGTGACATTATTTTTGATGTCTTCTATGTTTTCGGCCTGCTTGTTAAAGCAAGGAGCTTTGCAGTGAAAGCACTGTCTTCAGCCCATCAGGGGTATGAGGAGCAGTCTTTTTGCAGTGGTAATGGAGGTGAAATAATCCATTGCTGAACCTCCTTTCCCCAAGCTGCTTTTAGCTTGTTTTTTTTTATGCCTTCCACATGAGAAAGTAGCTGCCAAAGCCAGTGGCTGCTGCCTGCAGTATGCTTTTCCTCCTTATTCTTGTTTATCCCGTCCAAGATCCTCTTTTCTTAATTTCTTCCCATTTTCTGAGCTTCTGGAGGCTCTGGCTCATAGTTTCAAGCCCCACTTAGCAAGAAACTTGGTTTTCCTGTTAAAAAATAGCTGAGGTTCCCATGTTATGTGGTTTCTGTAAGAAATACTCAGAGACATTGTATCCTGAATTTTTCCCTCCGTGCTTTTTGGAAGAAGAAATCCAGCCTGCTTCCAACCTCAAGGCAGCCCCACGGTGCCTGGACTTGGGGCAGCTCTCCTCCAGTGCTGAGGTGCTTGCCAGGAGCAGAGAGTGGCAAGCATGCTGGAGGCAGCCCATGATGATTCGCCCTGTCCTGCATCTGCTTGTTTAACTGAGATGTCCCTGGGCTTTGTGCTTTGCTGCTCCTCTGCAGGGCTGCCTGGTGACAGAGGCCACGCTCTCCCTAAGCATTCAATATTAATTAGCCAATATCAATTACATGGAGGGTGATCAGACACTACTGGGAAAAGGCTGGGCAGCCTGAGGTGCAGCCACCCCCCGGAGCACAGGAGGGACAGAGGGTGCACCAGGTCGCTGAGCCTGAATATCTGTGCTGCCACTCTCACAGTGTCAGTCTCGTGCTCAGTTGGGTCCTCAGATCCAGAGACCTCTCCCCAGTCATCTCCGTCGAGGAGCAGACATGGATCAGACACAGATGTAGCTGCCACAAGTCCCTTTTACTCTGGGAATTACAGTTCCACTGGCTGGGACTGCCACCTGTTGCCTTATTTTTGCATTTTTTGCCCTGCTGAAATTCATGTCCCTTCACTGGACCTGGAATTTTGGTGTTTTTGAGCAGCCTTTTTCACTAGATCCAGTCTCTGCTGGGATCCTATAAATTCAGCTTTCAGCCATACAGAGTCCTGTTTTTTTTTTTATGGATGTGGAACAAAAATGTATAAATGATAATTACAGCCTCTACAGAAACACTCAATGCGAGCCAGAAGCATAAGTCATAAATAATTACCACGATGGCCAGCTTTGCATTCATGATGCTGCATTATTATAAACTAGAATGAATATTACGAGACTTAGAAAGTCGGTAGTAGGTTGGAGAAGTAAAAAACTTGGAGGAGGTCTCTAAGTCCCTTCTGAGGACAACGTGCTGGACTAGATGACCCTGTGTTTTCAGGGATACTGCTTTTATGGTCTTTCGTTATATTAATATTTAAATCAAGGATTAAAACATTGATGACACCTGATAGCCTTACTGCACGTGTGTTAGAGATCCCCTGCTCTCCTCCACAGCCAGCAATGCCACCTCCCAGCATCCCAGAGAGGCGTCATGAGCCTGTCAGGGCTCAGCGTGCCAAGGGACCCCCCCGGCCCCTCAGCACAGGGGCTCCCACACGGTCCTTCCTGCAGCCCCAGCACCACCACCAAGCGTGAGCTTGTGCCGAGTGCCGCAGTGTCTCCCCGTTACCACCCGCCTCCCGGGCACCAGGACTGCCAGAGCAGCTCTGCTTTTGCTGAAGCCCGTTCTCTCTCTCTCTCTTGGGTTCAGAAAGAGGCTGGAAAATGCAAACCCCCCCAACCGAGCCTGTTGGTAAGTGCCATTATTTCGTAAAGGCTGAAGAACCGTTTGTGGTCTGTAAGCTGTGATTCATGATCATCTGGGTCTGGTTTGTGATCTTTCAATGCTTCTGCTGGTGACTCTGTTGCAATTTCCCCAGGGCACTGGTGGAGCATACTGCTTCTTGCCTCTCTGGACTTCAGAACATTCGAGGCCTTGACAAAAGTAAATCCTAGCCCTCTTTTGAGGACTCAGGCAGCTTTTTGCTATGCAGATCCAACCCTGGCTGGAGAGGAGTTGCAGGCACCAACCTCAGCGTGTCCCACATCCCATTTTCCATTTTGCTTGGTGGCTGCTGCACACAGCGTGCTCCTCTTGGTGCAACGCAGCAAGACCCACCAAGGTGAGACTCTGCAGCTCCCAGCTGCTGCTGCTCTGCTCGTTGGGTGGAGATATGCTCTGACACTCCATGAACAGGAGTCCCTGGTGAACCCAGACAGTTCTGTCCAGTGTTTCACCCATGGGTGGCACAGCATGGAGAGGACAGCGGTGGCCCAGCATTGGACCTAGAATCCTCCAACTCCCACCAAACCACGTGGAGCCCTTTGCCTGGCTATGGTGGAAATATTCAGCCAGAGGTCCCTGGTTCCTGCTTGGGGATGGTGTATGTACTGGTGCACTCAAGAGTTTATGGGACAGGTGTCTAAAAGGAGCCCCTGGCAGAGCAGGGAAGACTTGCCACTTGAGGGACATCTGCTTAGGGGGTGGGTCACATTTCCAATCCTTACAGAAGAATTTGAAATAAAAGATTTGGTGCCCTCCCCTCTCCCTGCCAGAGGAAGAACAGCTGCTAAATGCTATTAACGTTCAAAGCCCTCAATTAGGAAGAACACTAAGGGACAACACAGGAAGCCAGAAAGCTGCTCTGTAGCTAAAATAACGATTCTGAGGTGCTGTGATGACGGAGTGAGACTGGAGGACAAATTGCTAGAGTGACACTCCCTTCCTGCCTGCAAGGCTGGAGCCTGTGGTGAGCATGGTCGGGGAGAGGAGTGGGAACATCTCAGAGCACTGGTAGCTGGGACAGGTCCTCTTTGCAGAGCCTCACTGCACACTGCCTTAGGCTGTCATGAGCCAACCCCACAAACTAAAGGGAACTTCAGCTTCACATCCAAGAGCTCTGTTCTTTCCCACATACACTCTGAGATAGGGTTGGGCTTTTTTTTTATACAGACATAGCAAAAGAGAGCTGCTTTGAGACGGTTTATTCAGACCCTATAACTGGTGCTCAGAGGAAGCTGAGCTCTCCCATGTGCAAAGAGCAGGGCTGAGGCAGGAGCAAGCTGGAAGGGAGTTTGTTCCAAATTCTGATCAGAGAGGGGGAGGAGGAGGCTTGCAGGAAGACAACCAATTTTTCTCCTTGGGAATAAAATCCTTCTGGCATCACCTGCTGCTTATCTTGCTGCAGTGACATACAGTTTCTTTCCAGGTCTAAAGAGCACAACCGTGACTCCAATAGGGACTTAATTGCTATTAATCCTGTTAATTGAATTTGGTTCTCCTGTGCCACTTAGCACTCTCACTGAAGGAGAGAAATTGAAAAGAAAAAGCCTGGGAAGCAAGCTCAGCTGACACAAGGCATGTGACTCCTCCTGATATTATAAATATGTGACCCCTGCATCTGGAGGAAGCCTGGTTGTTTTGGGCAGGCAGCAGTGGGGTTGTGGTGGGAAGTACCTTGGGTGCTGCACTGGGAAGAAGCTGGATGCTGCTGTAATTGGGCTGTGAGGCACCGGCGGGTTGCATGTGAGTCCTTAAATTAAGATGAATTCCAGGAAATTATGAGACTTGTGGTGGCAGGGGACTAAGCATGCTCTCAGAGATTGCCCTGCTTTTGTAGGGCTTTATCTGAAAGCTAGCATGTGATCTATGATAGTATTTTTGGTTTCAAAACCATGTGTTTGGGGCAGGAGGTGGGCAGCAAAGGTAATTTCTGAGGAAGTGGTTCCCCTGCTGGGTGGGCCTCTGTCAGATGGCTCAGGGACACAAGCTCTCCTATCAGAAGTGTGTCTGTGTCTGCCTTTGCTCATGGGCAGGCAGGTTTTTGGCATGTGCCAGGTTTTATGAGATGGGCTGGTTTCTGAGCTTGCTGATAACTCCCACAACAAGAGAGCTAGACTGGAGTGACAGGTCACTTTAGTCCTTTTTGTCTTGGTAGTATTTCTGTTAAAAAAGGACCTTGAGAAGGGGCTTTGGGCTCCATTCACTCTTTGAAAATGAACAAGGTGAAATCTTTATAGTGTCTGGAGGTTTTGCTCCTTCTCTGGCACACCCAGAGCCTGGCTGCAATCTCTGACTGAACCTTAGATGAGTAGGTAAAACAGTGGAAGGGTCTGGAGACTGTCTTCCTGATATCTGGAGTGAGACCTGCATGCTAATTAGATCCTTGGGCATCCCTGCAGTGCGATGCTGCTGTGCTATGTGTAGACCATGGATGTATAAGGTGGTGGCTGATTTCTTTTGAGAGGGATTTCCTTGGTTTTCTAGCTCTTGCGCTGTGCATGTCCCCCTAAGCTGATGATTGCTGCCAGGCTGGGGAAGAGGCAGAGTTGGTGTGTTTGGGGGAGTAATGCCAAATAACAGCATGGAAAGGTCTTGTAGCAAAGATCATGTAAGCCAGAATCAGAGATCTGATGTGAGTCAGAGGTTTAATTAGCTCTAAAATTAGAGGAGAGTGTCTGTAAAGGGAAGATGGAGCAGGAGGAGGGAAGATTTGGGAGTATGCTTTTTAAGTGAGAATGGAGTAGTACAGGCTGGTGCTGTTTATACAGCCTGATGGCAGTGTCCTGTGGCCTTTAATATATTTAATAAGTATCTTTTATACACAAATTAGTGTGCACAGCTCGGTATTGCTATTCATTGTGTAACTTAGGCTAGTCAATTAATTTCTGGTTTTGCTTCCCCATGAGAACGATGCTCTCTTGTCTTTTGTCCTTTCTCTCTTTACAATTTCCACAGAAAATAATATTGCCTTTTAACATGGGCGTATTATCTGGGGCTTGTAGTGACTGCTGCAGGCTAAGTAATCAGCAGTAATGGTAATGCATACACAAAGAATATGCCAACACTCTTATTTCTGGAGAATTTCCCTTTAACTTGAGCTTTATTTTGTAAGCTGGTTTATCTGTCCTAGCGAATACTTTGGCCTCTTTTTCCCATCTCAGAGGGAGACAGTTTAATGAGCTGTTGGTCAAAGAATCAAGTAAGGTGTTATCTAATCGTCTTGGTGGCCAGCTAATAACAAATTTGGGCTTGAACATGGTTTAGGAAGTGGATTTTTTAGGAAGGGGGATTTCACCTTCCAACCATGTGTAAAAGAAGAGCAAGTTAATGGCTTATAAATTTGGGCTTATGATAAAGAATCCACCCATCCATTAAGAAACTTCCTGTAGTGAATGCCAAAGGGCCTTCCCAGTCCCTGAGGGCCCCAGAGCCCTGCTGAGCTTGGTGGCTGTTTTGATTCTAGCTTGGGTCATGCTGCAGATGCTGCCCGTAGGACTTTATAGTGGTTTTGTTAGGATGTTGCATCACTGTGGGGTCAGGCTAAATCCCGTAACCATCCTCTAAGGAGTCTTGGGTCTGTGGACATGCAGTGTGTTTGCATTCTCCAAATGCACGTGTGAATGGGGTGGTGTGGTCTCCCTGCTCATTCCCGAGGTGTTTCTAAGCAGCTCGGGCTCCTCTTTGTGCCCCACAAAGCGGTGAGAGGTTTAAGAGTAGAACAGATGATGGTAATGCTCAAGAAAGATATCCAATAAAAGAGTTTTCAACTGGGGAGCAAGACTAAAGCTCACACAGAAGCTGTTCCTTGCTCTATCCCAGTGCCACTGCCTTTTTCTCCTTGCCTTGAACAGTCTTGGCATGTGGTGTCAAATCCCATGCTACACTGATGGTCACAGCCGGACTGGGGGCCATCCAGCAGCTCAGCAGTCGAGTATTACACAATTACTGCTGCTTTTGGGGTCCGACCAGAGTGTGAGCTCACTGATGAGCTGGGAGGGTGCCCGGGGGCCCTGGAGGGAGGGGTGGGACAGGGTGTCAGCAGGTGGCACTGTCTGCTGCGAGCCGGCCCGGTGTGCTCCCTGAACCTTGGGGTGCTCCTGCCTAAGCAGGACCTGGGGGACTCCACCTCTGCCTCCCCTCCTCGGGGCCCATTTGCAGCCACATTGTAGGTGTGGATGTGTCACCCCCTGCATGGGTGGGCAAATCTGGATTTTTAAGCTATTACTGTGACTTAAGGGCTGTGCTCAGCAATAAATTTAAGGCATATTATATGTACTATTTTAAACAGGTATTCAGAAGGATTCTTGATGCTAAGAAAAGCCTTCCCTTGAGATGGTATTGTCTGTAATAGAAGCAAGGCTCCTACCCCCACTGCCTCTAATAACTGAGGTTAGAGAATTGCATCTCATCTGCCTGAAAGTCTCCTGCTGCTTCAGCGAGACACAGGACTGATTTCAGCTCTTTTCAGTATTGATCTGACCTTGCAGAGTATTGCTCAAAGGCTACCCCTTTCCATGCAAAAGGATTTGGGTTCCCTAATCTTCACAGGTTTTAATGAGCAATTTGGGATGTCAGGATGAATGGTGATGGATAATTGTCAGCAGTTAGTGCTGAGCCACAGCCATTGGAAATTATGAGAAAAAGGAACCAGTGCTTCCTTGTAAACCCTGCAATTGTGGGTTCCCCTGGCCCCAGAGCAGTGGTGGAGGAGCAGGAGTCCCACTCTGGGTCAGTGGTGTTGCAAAGCAGAGAAACTTTCACTCAAATGCTTGGAAGAACCCCGTGGACAGAAACTGCTGCTGAAGTGAAAAGGAGCTGGGAGCAACCTCCCAGCCCCACCTGGTCTGTCCTGGGACATAATGGGAAGAGTGGGAGTGCTCCTGCAGCTCAGGTAGTCCCTTCTCTTGAGCAAATAGTTTCATCCATGGAAGGGTTATAATAAATGCAGCCAGCACTGGCAGTGGGGTCTGGTGTGCAGTCCCTCCTTGTGCATGTGTGCACCCTGCTTTCCCTCTCCACAGCCCCCATCTTGGGCTGTTAGGGACCAGGGTGGTTCTTTCCTTCCTTCAGAACACCCCTGGATGCCCTGGCATGGAATCTCTGCCCCCCTGCCTTGTGGGTGAGGGAGCTGTGCAGCCCACGTCTTCAACAAAGAAACAGATGTCTCGGGTGACAAAATAGACATTTCAGGTGCTGAAATACTTTTTTTGCTGGTTACCTCCTGGAGAAACGTGGTGGGCCTGGTGGCCGTGGGTGCTGTGCTGCTTGCCAGCCGTGCTTCAGCGAGTCCTGATGGGTGCAGAGGGACAGCGTGGCTCCCAGCGACACGTGTCCCACCCCGAGTGAGCTGACACCGTGCTGATGTGTCACATGCTGACTTCCTGCACTCTCCCAGTTGGAGGCCAGCTCCCTGCCCTTACTAATGACTCAGAGGGTTGTGGGGTTCCCTAAGCCGAGCTCTGGAGGAAAGAAGTGTGGTTCTGAATGCAGAAGGAGCTGGGATATTCTGCTGCAGTTTTTAGGGGAAGCTGAGCACTGTCAGCAGCTCGTGTTGTGTTTTGGCTGTCTAGCTTCAGTCACATCAAAGTTGGTACCATCCTCACTAGGCTCTGCTTTTTGTTGCAAGGTGTAGGACTTTCACGGGCCTGTTTAAAACACTGATTTTGTGTGCCCCTGGCTCTCCAGCTGGTCCTGGTTGCTGTGTGTTGGTCACTTGCTCCATTTCACTTGTCTTGGATCATTTTCCTTCCAGGTCATTGACTGATGATAAACAGAAAGGGCTCAAGAAGCCCAGATGCGTGGAGATTGGAGAAAAACAAAGGTGCTTGGTGTCAGCTCTGCTTAGGCTGTTGTGGCTGTTTCTGCAGCGTTTCCACTGTTTGAGGTGTTCCACATATGTTCCTCTGATGGCTCCAGCCTGGGGCTGGGAGTCAAGTGCAGTCAGCTGGGAGTCAGCTAGGGATGGCCTTGGGAGAGGCACTTAACTCTCTCTTTCTCACTGATGGGGAAATGGATAAAAATAAAGATGCTCACCTCCCTCTGAGGGTGGTGAGAGATTAATTGGTTAATGTTTGTGAAGTGCTTTGAAGTTGAAATAGGACAGATGAGTGCTAACCTGAATTGCAAAAGCTAGATGTGTCATGTGGAGGTAAAGGCTGTGCTGAGGAGGCACTGTGAGCCTTAAAACCTCTGTCCTTCAGCCATCAGGCGCCTCATGGGTTGACCTGTGCTCTGAGGCAGTTGAGCACAAGGACTGGAGAGAATGGCAATTGCAGCACAGTGGTCTTTCTCTCCCCGTTAAGTCCTGGGCCAGCCTGCACCCCTGCTCGTAGCGATGGGCTGTCACGGGGCAGCCCAAGTGGCAGGGAGCAGGCCAGCTCTCACTGTAGTGGTGGCAAAATCTCATCCTCCCTGTCCTTGGGACAGAGCTGTGTAGACAAGAAGGGCTGGCACGTTTTGTGATAAGTGAAACCTGGTTCCGGGTTCAGCGTAGGGGAAACCAGAGCTAGAGGGGGGTTGAGCAATGTGGGCTCCCTCCTGGGGAGGTGCGTGAGAACCAGTGCACCCAAAGCAAGAATGTGTTTGGTGACCTGGGTATAAGCCATGGCAGGTGGGGGTGGTGGTACTGGAGCTGTGTTTAGCCTGGGTGTGTGTCCACCCACTGGTGGTTGCCCAACAGGTTGAAGAAGAAGGTGGCAATGTTTGCTTGGCTGCTCGTGGTGCAGGGTGAGTCTGGTGAGGAGGCCTGGCCACAATGGGATGTCCCGTCCCTAGGGAAAGGGGAGCTGCCATGGGATGGTCAATGCTCTGGCTTTGGGGTGGAGTGCTCCTGGGGTCTGTGTGCTGGCCCTTAGGACAAGCCCTCTGCATGCCATGCATTGTGCTGTGTTGTCTATGTCCTGCAGGGCATCCAGAATGGAAGAAGGGGGGCTCGAAATCCATTTTCTTTCTTCCCGAAGTAGTGGACAGGGCACAACTGTCTTGCAGGATGAAGAGCAGTGACAGAGGCCAGGAGCAGAGCTGGCTCTCACACCCAGTGCTGTCCTCAATTAGACCAGACTTGAAATTTTCCTTCTGGAAGGACAGACCATGTTGGGGGTGTGGGGGTGGGTGGGTTAGTATTCATCTGCTACCTCTTTTGGACACTGTTGTCTACATCCCATGGCACAAAGCTGCTGGGGGACTGCTGGATGCAGGATTTTGCAAGTTGGGCGTCTGTCATCCCATTTCTCCACTGGCCATGGTCTGTATTAAGAAGGTCATCACCACAGTCCTGGTTTTGTCCCCCTTGTGATGCAAGGAGAACTGGAGATGGCTCTGGCCTCTAGGTAAGGAAGACTAGCAGTGGAGCCTGGCTTCAAACCAGCAGCAGGAGGTGCTCCAAGCTACGTTTGACTGCTGGATAGGTTGGTCACTTTGTGCATTCATACTAGTTTCAACAACAGCAGAAGTGTTTGTCTTGGACTCTCTTGGTTTTAATAGATGGGATCACCCTTCTCTGTACCTCATGGGATTGGCTTGCCAAGTTCTGGGGCCAGCACATTGTAGTGGGATGAGTGAACTAATGTACCTCCAATGAGCACTTGGGACAAAGCAAAGGAGGACCAGACCTAGAGCCACCTGGCCCCGTGGTAGCCCTGAGCAGAGCTGCAGCCCTGCGATAATTGGCAGTATCTGGGCAGCCAGACCCTCCTGGAGCAGGCTGGGCTTTGGCAAGCAGATCAAGGGATTTGAGTGGGAGAAGATAAGTAGCCTCCTAGGGAGGAGCAGCCTGTTGGGGAAGGCTGGGGTGGCAAGGTGGAGTCTGGAGGAGGGTGCAGGTATCTTTCACTTTCATTGTCTTCTTCTGCAAACATGGGACTGTGAGCCAAGAGGCAGCACTGTGGTCCTTGCAAAGAGCCTGCTGTGTTCCCCCCTGCCTTCCACAGCAGCAGGACTGCTCTGCCTGTGCCTGCTCCTTGGCACAGGTTGTGTACACTGGTTGATGGTTACCAGTAGCTGTTCTGCACCACTCCTTTCCTCTGGGAAGGATCAAACGGTTGCTGCAGCTTGTCTTCCAAATGTCTGCAACTGGGGAAAAGCCTGGGGACCTGTTTTACAGGGGTCAAACAGATGTAAATAGCTTTTTCACAAAGATTTCTGCTCTACTTCCCCCATCCCAAATGCTCTAGCAGCCCCTGAGGAGGTTTCTTTTTGCTTCAGTTACTGTACCCTGCTGAGGACTCAGCCCACACAGCCAGTTTTGGGCTCTCCAAGGTTTCTTCAAGGAAGCAGCCAAATGTTTGTTTTATGGACACCCTCATAATGCGTATGGGTTTTCCAAGGAACAGCCAAAGGCGAGGAGGAGGAGGGAACCAGGAGGATCTCATCTGGGTTGACTCATGCTTGTTGCTTCGGATGGGTTTGTTATTCATCATGTACCCATTACTGCCTGGGGTCTGCTTAGCTCCATCCTAAAGATTTGTTTTTTTTTTTTTTTTTACTTAAATCACTGCAGTGCTGCTGAGCACTTGTTTGCTGTTGCCATAAATGCCTTCAATGCAAAGCTCTGGAATGATAACAAGGAGATAATCTTATTCCTCCTTTCCTGTAGAAAAGGGTCTTGTGCCTGGACAGCTATAACTCACCTAGCCAGAGGACCCATTCCCCCCAGCATCCTGCTGTACTGCCAACTTAAATAGCATGCAGATAGGATGGTCTTATTTGTGGGTCTTCGTAACTGCAGCTGCAAGCAAAGGGTAAGAGGAGGAGCTTAAAGTTTTGCCAGTGAATCCTTTTGTCCTGAACACCATTTGTTGGAGGATGATTAAAAGAGCAAAAACAATTTAGTTTGAAATTCCTAATTTCCCATGGAATGACAGCTCTTCTTTCCAGTGTTGCTATCTTCTGTGAATAAGTGTTCTGACCTGTGTGGGCACTGCGTGTTCACTCTGTAACCTGGAGAGCTATCTTCTCTGGAAGCCTGGGATGCTGTCCAAGGATGTGCTTCTCTGAAACTGGGCAGTCACACTGTGTCTGCTTAAAGAAAACCACCAGAACCACTTCATGGGCTTTATTTTTTGATGTCAGAACGTCCTGTAGAGATCCAGTGCTCATGTGCTGGGTCCTGGGACGGGTGGACCTGCAGGGATGATGCCCCTAGGCAGGGTGGACAGGGGCAGGAAGGAGTTAAGACCTCCTCAGAAGTAGTGACATCTGAACTGCTGTTGTGCACTTGAGCTATTAGGATTATACATTCTGAGCTGGGAATTTCTGTTACTGAAAGCTTCTTGTTATGAAAATCTAGTCCTGTGAAGAAGTTTGGAACTGTCTTCTGCTGCAGCAGGGTGAGATAGTTGTGTAATGTAAGCTCTCCTTCATACCTCAGGCCTCAGTGCTGTTATTGTGGGCCCCAGCAGCAGATGAGTGCGAGTCTGGGGAGATGATGGGGGACAGTGGCCTGAATCCCAGGTTCAGCTCCAGGAAAGGTAAAGTGTCTTTTTCTAATCACTGACTCATCTGCTGGCCAGTGACAAATCTCTCCTTTCTCCATAGCCCAGCCAATAAACAAAGGACAGTACTCCTAGGTCAGCCTCTTCAGGCTATTGGAAAAACAATTCACTTGATGTAAAGCCCATAGGAGGTGATGGCCAGGTGAATAAATGACAGCTCTCTGTATGCACTAATGGAAGGGCAGCACCTGGGGCTCTATGTGCAGTTGGGTGGGGAGCTGATCAGACAGCACCTCCCCAACCAGCTGTCACTGTGGGAGGGATAGCTTAATGCCAAAGGTGAGTCTGAAAACCAAAGTCAGGGCAGTGAAGCAGTGGCAAAACCATTCTCTTGGGGTGTGAGATCCTGGGCTAGGACAGAGAAGTCTGTTGACAAAGGACAGGTTGCTTATTTTCTTGCCACTAAAATCCTTACATCCCGTGCTAGCTGAGTGTGCCCTGTTGTCTACAACAGAAATCACCCAGTCTGAAGGACTAGTTGAATCTTTGAGCTATGCTGATAAAACAGACTGTGCAAAGCATTTTTTTCACTAAAGTTCACTTAATTTGTGAAGTGCTGAGGCTAGAAGTAAAAAACAAAACTCATGATGGAGAAGTCAAGTTTGTGGATGTCCTGAAGTTATTCAGGCATCTTGAGAGTTGTCTTCATTCAGGGCAGGGGCATGGACTTTCCCATGTCTCTTTCCTTTTTTTTTTTTGGATGCTTTTGAGAGTTATATTTAGTCTTGGTTATTAATCCTGTTTGCTGCAGTGGTGTCACAGGGAGCTGCTGCCGCTGGCATGATGAGCTTTCAGTCTAATTTGAAACAAGATGTAACAAGGGAACATAACCCATAGTGGGAGGCAGAGGGTGTAATGAGATCCCAGGTTTGATAGCCTGCATGTTGCACAACATGGTGTGTTTGAATGCATTGTTGGCAAACCCTGAATCCATTTTTTGTGAGCTTTAGGGAACAATTTCAACCTGAAGGTCAAATTCAATATATGAAGTGTTGGTTCTGAGTGCTTCTGAACTATTTGCCTGTACTTTTGGAGATGGAGAAATTCACTAGGGGTGTTTTTTTTTAGTCTTGGTACACAATGGTTCAGTAGTGATGCCTGTGGGAGAAGTTACCAAAAGAACTTCAAAGACTGCTAGTGCTGTTGAAGCAGTAATGCAACATGATGTGAAACTGAGCAAGAGCAGCCAAAGCAGGGGGCTGCAGCTCTGGGGAAATCTTAGGGTGAGGAGGGCAATGCACTGGTTTTGATGGGAACACAGCGTTATTAAAGGAAGGATGAAGGATCATCAAGGATGGAACTCATCAGCTGCCTTGAAAATGTAGGATGTAGAAGAACTAGGGGAAATGTGTTGGCATGCATCCCAGGCTGCACTGATGTATTTTTAAATGAGAAATCTATCATTATGAGATGTAAAGACTTCCAGCAGCTGTTCCCTCTGCAGGGATGTGAAAGTGCTTGGGCATCCTGGGAGCGAAGCAAAAGTGGATCTTCCCTTTCTTACTCCTCCTTATTCCTCCACAGTAAAAGTTGATCATACCCTTCCTGTCAAAAGTAAACTGACAAGTATTCTCCCTTGATTTAGTCCTTTTGTGATTAGCTTTCCTCTGCCCTTGCAGCTTGTTCTGGTTCAAAATGTCTGCAGCTATCCTGGTACTGGGAATTTGGCTGTAGTGGTGTGACTTCATAAATTCAAGGCAGGCAGCCAGCCAAAAGGACCTTGTTAGTTTGGCCCACGTTTATCTGGCAGTATGGGTGGCTTTGGGAGCTGTGTTCCTTTACACGTGTTTTTGTGGGGGGCTCCACACTTCATAAAGCATGTAAATGTGGAAGTAAAATTGTAGTAGTTGTAAAGTATCCTTTGCAGGGAAGAGACTGTCTGAATCTCCCTGTGGAGACCTGGCATGGGGAGATCTGATAGGCTTTGGGGTAAGATTTGTGTATCCCCTTCCAGCCTTGGCCCAAGACCGTGGCTGGAGCTCAGACAAAAGCAGGGTGTGTGATTGTTGGCTGTGGAGAGAAGAGACCCCCTTGCTGGCTATACTTTGGATCCCGAGTGCCAGTCCATCAGAGGTTTGCACAGATGTCAGGGTTCAGCTCTCCCAGACACCAAGCAAAGGGATTATTTCTACCACACATAAAAAGATTGCAAGGTTTGGCATCTGCTTTGAGGTTCTTGCTGCCAGGCTTAGTAAAGAGGCTTAAGATTGCTCAAAACAGGGAAATAAATCTGCTGCACCTCTTATCAAAAATAATGGATAGTAGGCTTCAAAGGAAGAGGAAAATCTTTGGTTTATGGCTTACGTATCTAGTCTGTCTGATTCTTAGCCTGGTCTCTTTGCACCAGTGTAACCAGTGGGAAAATAAATGGAAACTGATATGTCTAGGAATAAACTCGGTGAGTGGGTGGGACACCTCCAGTGCTGGGGAGGCTCTTCAAAGAGAGGGAATGTTGTCTCCACCTGGGCTGCTACTGTGGGCTGCTGAGGGGCAGGGCTGCAGCTCACCTGGATTGCACGTGGCTGCCCGAGGGGGATTTTTATGGAGCAATCGTGGTAATTAGTGAGCACAAGTTTTTCCACGTACCAAACATTGTCGAGGGCAGTAATTCAGCCCCATAGTTGTTATTGTAGTGAGTATTGGGCAGGAGTGTCCTGGGAATTTGTCACGTCCCAAGGGGGGGAGCCCATCAGAGTGTCCTTGACTTGCTGATGTTGGCTTGCTACCCTGAAACAAAGGGCTGATGAAATAGCATTAGCCAAGCTGGTCGCTAATGAGGGCAAAAGAACATCTAGAGCCAGGATTTGTTTATAGCTCTTTGTTTTGTCATTGTTAGGGAGACAGGAGAGGAAGTGTCACTCAGAATATAAATCGTGACATCCAAACAAAGGACTGACAGCTGGGTGTGATTTTGGATTTTGTGTCCTAGGAATCTCCTGAGGTATAAAGCCCAAGATTTTAGTCCAAGATGTTGGCAATCCATCCTGTTTTCAGAAAGCTTAGTGTTGATTCAAGACAGGGACAAAGAAGCAGTCCAGATCTATAGAGCAGAACTGCTATGTGCTGAGACCTGAGAATGTCCATATCAATTCTGAGATCCTGCACCAGCTTGGGATAACTCCTGTACTCAGGTCCCGGATCTGCCTGTGGTTGGCTGTGGATGCTGCGGTGGATAAACAGGGCAAGCATAAAGTAATTCTTCCTGTGGTAAAGCTTCATGTGGCTTAGGGACTCGCCAGCCAGAGGCTGCATCTCCATCATGTTTAATAGCCACTGATGGACCAGTCCATGAATTTATTTAATTGGCTTTTGACTCCCTTGATGCGTTTGGCATCCACAACAACCCGGGGCGATGAGTTCCACAATGCAATTAGATTGTATGGGGAGGGAAAAAAAAAACCTTCCTTTTGTTTGCTTAGACCTATTATATGATAATTTATTTAGTATCCCTTAATTCTAGTGCTCTGAGTAATCCTGAACAATATCTACTGTTCATTTTCTCTGGGTGACTCCTGATTTTGTAAACTCTGTCATCACCATACTGCACTTTGTAGGTGTTTTTTTCCATAGGAGTTGCTGTGAGTTTAGACAAAACCCTTTGTATTTCTGCTCCCCTCCGGCAGGGAGAAGGGCTCTCTGTGCCCTGTCTAGCTCTGTACATCCCTGTTGTGATGATAATGAGGAAGGCTATGGTGTCACAACTGTGCAAAGTGAAGCAGCTGTGCTGACCCAGCCATTGTACAGCAGCACGATAGAAATAATTTGTTTTATCCTCTGTTTCTTAAGATTCTGTTTCTTAAGAGTTCCTATCAGGTGGTAAACCTTTATGATTGCTGCTCAACAATGAGGTGACACTTATCTGTGACCTTACCCACAATGTCTCCATGATACACCCCCCAGCAATGATTGCTAATGAGAGCTGTAATATGTAGGTGTAGTATACTAGTTTTTTCACCTGTCTACATTTTTCAATACTAAAATTTGTCCAGCCACTTTTTTGTCTAGCCACTGTCATGAGTGACTTAAGCTTTTCTCTCTGTTGACTTGAAGCACTGAACTCTGTTGAATCATTCCATTTGTCCCTCTGCTAGTCACAGAAAGCTGAGCTTCTATCTAATCCAGAAGTTCCTGTTTGGACTCGCCTCCACTGGGAGAGATGATGTTGTATTACTGTTTTCATTTTTAACTCAAAGAAGCTGCTCCTTTACTTCATGGTACCTACAGTCTTCAGAAGCCTTTAGAGGAGGGATCTTGAAACTGGTCTATTAGAAACAAAAGTTCATTGTGTCAAGCAATGCCATTGCTTGGCATGCTTGTGGGGGACTCCAATGGACTGATGAGACCAGACTTGCCTCCCCAAAACCTCTGATGAGTCTTCCCCAGTCTGTCACTTCTCTCTGTGTACTTCATTACTGTGTTGATATGAGCTTTCCTCCCCTTTCCTCAGAAGTGCAGTATGGAGCTTGAGCTGGGTGACTGCATGCTTGAGCCCCTTCAATGCTGCTAGGGGGGCTTTAATCCCTGACTCTAGATTTGTATCACTGGGATTTATCAGCTTATTGTGAATAAGTTAATTGGAGACTCCCCTAGCATTGTCACCAAAGGCTCTTTGATGTGTTTTATTATTGGCGCCTGGGACTTGGAAAATTCTGCTCAGAATCTTCGGTGTATTTTTGGCACAGTTACAGATTTTACATTTTAGACTTTGTTTTTACATTTTCATTATTTGGACAGTGCTGCTATTTAGAAAATCTCATTTTACTATTAATTGCCCCACTTTGTTAAACATGCTATGTTTTTTTCAATTTTTTTTTTTTCCATCTAATGACTTCAAGTGGTCTTCTAACTTCTTGGGTGTGTTTTTTCCTTACTGGCTTTTCCATTTTATTTTTCTTTGAACAAGCGCTGGTATTTTTAGGCAGCTCCCTGTTCAAGTTAAACTTACAGCAGCAGGTTTTCAAGGGTCCCTTCAAGTTTGCCAGTTTTAAGGTGCAAAAAGCCACTGGCAATACACTTGAAGTCAAACCTGCTAGTTCCTAGGTGCTGCTCAGGACATGCTGAAGAAGAGGTTATCTGCTTCAGAGGTCTTAAATTGCTGCTGGAGGGAGCACTATCTTCCCATCTTAAGTGTAGACCTCTTCATTCCTGCCAGTTATCCCATTCTTACAGGGAGATGGACATCTTGGGTTATTTGTACTTCTATCCTCTTATAGCCATCACAGCCTCACCCATCTCTGTTAAGGTTCTGCAGTTGTTGCATTGTTCTGGATGGGTGGATGATGGAGTAACTCTAATACTACAATATCTGGGCATAGAACTACAGTCCTAGGGACTCTGTGGCACTTGATACAGTTAACTTGGTTGTGCTTTTTGATAAGCTCTCATTAATGTCTGTCTTAATGCCCAGCTCCTCCACCTGCACAGCCTGCTCTCATTCCTGTATAATTTGTACCCACTCAGTACCATTGTCCTGCTGCTTATCTTCCCTCCACCAGGTTTCTGAGGTGCTGGTTATGTTAATAGCCCCATCTGAAACCAGGGCACTGCTGTTCACTCTCCTTGCCTTTTAGACCCTTGGATAGCTTGGATAGAAATGCATACGTGGTGCCTTGTTCTGTTTTTTTCTCTCTCTGAAGGCCTCAGAGGGCTATCTGGTGAGGCTGCAGTCTGATGTTTCCTCCCCAGCTGTGTTTGGCTTCCCTCCTATCCTGTTATTCAAGATACAAAATTTTCATGACTTCTCCACTGGAGACTGCGTTTTCCCAAACCACACGTCTTGTCAAACTGTTGACTGTCCCACAATATTTAGTTTAAAAGACCTTCTTCATGTGCTAGTAGCCTGCTCCACACACTAAATCTAAACAAAAATGGATCTTTATTGTATAGGCTTTACCTAGCCAAGCCTGTCTTCAGGCTTGAATAGGTACTATACTATGAACTTTGCAAAGACTCTGGATTTCATTATAGGACACTGGGGAAAGCACTTGTGAGCATGTCACTGGGTTGGTCCTGGCCTTTAGCCTGGTAGCTACTAGCTAAATCTTGCCTTCAGGATTGTTCTCTCCATCCTGCATTTGTGGTGACCATGTGGACCACACCATGAGTTCTTCCCCAGCTCAGAGTAGGGGGTAGTCCAGATGTGAGACCACCCTGTTAGCATCCAGTAGGCAATTGATGTCCTGGCCCTCAGTTTTCTGTTTCCATTACTCTGATCTTTTTTTTTTCCCCCCCTCATCCTTTTGACAGAAGGCACTGTTTTCAGATGGGTATCCCTTATATGAAAGAATATGCCTTCTTTCTTGTTTTTTTGGGGGGCTGCTGGTCTGCACAAGTGCTCAGTGGTGTTCTTGAATGTCACCACTATCTCTTTGGTCTCAGCAGACCTCCAGTTTCTGTTCTTGCCACAAGACTTGGCACTTTGTCTTTGTCCATGGGTGCCCTTCACAATGTGCAGACCTGAGTCATTGGCCCTTGACCAGCCCTAACACGTGCACAAAGATGTCTGACTGTGTGTAGTCTAATAGAGCTGAAGTCTTCCACATGGATCTTCTGCTCAGGCCTTGTGATCCCATTAACATAGACTGAATGGGGTGATCATCTGAAAACGGTCTTCAGACACCCACTAAACAGGAATAGACTGAGTAAATTATTCCCTGGAAAAGTACTATAATCGGGTAGATTTAGACTTTTTCATATAGGTTTTTTGCACCTTTTTAAGGCTCTTGCTTTTTGACAGGTCCTGAAAATACCCAGTAAAAAGCTATAGGGGTGTATTTCATTCTCGAGGAAAACTTAACTGTCCTGTTCTTCAGTGGCAAGGTGAATTCATGTCCTGTCACTCAGTGATTCAAAATTATCTTCATTACATTTTCACCACAAATTCAGGTTCCCCTGTGTTGAATGCGCTGTGGATTCTGGGAAATTCTGCTATATCACTTAGTCTGAGCACCCCACACATGCCTGGAACATAACCCCATGGAACACAAGTGTTCACTTTGAACGTGTCTGGGATGTTGCAGTGGCTTGCAGTCATTGTTGCAGTGATTTACATCATTTAAAAGTGAGAAACCTTGAATTTTGTGAAACATGGAGTAGAGAAAAACTTGAGAAAGTAGCAAACCGCCTTATCTG
The DNA here is from genome assembly GCF_000691845.1 of Merops nubicus. Lineage (NCBI taxonomy): Eukaryota > Metazoa > Chordata > Aves > Coraciiformes > Meropidae > Merops > Merops nubicus. The sequence goes on along the minus strand of NW_008603457.1, from coordinate 87,676 downwards.
GCCTGAAATTTTTTTCAGCTCCCCTCAACTCTTGTGTTGTGTGAGTCTTTTTTTTTTCTCTCCTTTCTGGAACTGGTAATGAACAGCAAGTGGGTACCTGCACCAGTATAGCCATGGAGCAGTGCATACATGTTCATTGAGGAGAAAATGATACAAAAAAAACTGTGCCCAGGTTTCTTAGTAAATGTGAGACTTATTATTTCTTTGTTATTAATTCTCTAGCCTGAAGGTATGATAATTATCTTAGATGTCAGTCTAACCTCTAGGAGAGTATCTTCAAAAGCATAGAGGAAAAAGCCTAGGGCATATGGCTGTGGTGTTTTTTTGTTTTATTTGATTCCATACCTTAAAACAAATAATACATTCCATTTAACTGCTTGCTTTTCTAAGCCTGTTAATGGATGTAGCTCTTAGGGTAGGTTTTAAGCCAGTTAGCTGTAGCTAGAAGATTGTTCTGAGTTAATGGTTTCACTTGGAGCAGTGTTTTATTTTCTTTTAACCTTCCAGCTTGTGTATTCCTCTGGATGTCTCCCAGGGAAGGTGCAATTCCTTGAACTTTTTTTTTTTGTTCCTTAAACTTTTTTTTTTTGTTAGCTCTCACAAATGTTGCAGGAGCAGTCTGGAGATTACCAAAGGCTCATGAATTTGGGGCTGAAAGCCACTGGATAATATTGTTTTGGCAAAACTTTCAGACTAGATGGAAAATGGGATGCCCTGAGCCACTCTTGCCTTGCACAGATCCAGGCACCATTAAATGGTCACCTTCTGTTTCTAGCCTGACGTTGCCTAGTTGTGGCTTCTGGCCTTCAGATCCTGTTATTCCTCTGCCAGACTGAGGAGTCCATTAGCTGTGATAGGCCAATCAAACATCTAATTGATCTAGTGATGTGGTTACTAGTGACAACAAGCAGATGAACTTGATGACCCAGGAGGTCCTTTCTACTTCTCTTCTTCATGGAGGTAGTGCAGTATTAATGCCAGAGTGCATCATGGGTGTATCTGTTCCACATCTCTGGAAGCAGTCTCCATGGCATCTCCAACAATTGTGATTAACAAGGCAAAGTGTGTCCCCTAAAATCAACCTATCAGGCAAACAGCCCATGGGACCAAACATGCAGCAACGAAGAGAAGAGGAAAATGGTATTTGGACACTGATAGAATTGTATGTTACATCTAGTCCTGAGCTGGTGATGGGCAGACAGGCAGTATTTGGCACAAGGATAAACCTCTGCAGTGAAGGCAGCTGGGTGGTAGGACAGGCAGAAACAGCAAATGCCCATGTGACAGGTTCAGTAGGGAGAGAAAGGATGAGGACTCTGCAAATGCAGGAAACTACCTTGCTACAAGCACAGATTTATTGAAATGAAAAGAATTCCTGAGACGACAGCTTGGTCTCTGTTTCCCAGCTCCAAGGCTTTGTCCATCACTGGGCTCCCCCTTTCAGTGCTGTCTCCTTTTTGGCTCATGCTGTATGTAAGGTGTAGCCACATTTTTACAGATGTGCTCGCACACAACAGCTGCTGTGGCATCCTTGGCTCCCTCTGAAGGTCCATAAGTAAGCTTTACGCAAACTTACTAAATCCTATTTGGAAAGCTCCATTCCTGCAGCCCACGTCTTGGATTATGGCCTTATTTTCAGTTGGGAAACAGTGAATACAATTCCAGCCCTGGAAGGAATCACAGGCTGAGAGATGCCAGCAGTCCATCAGGAAAGACAGTTTTGCACTGTCATGGACAAACACTTGGAGTATGCTCGCCCAAGACATCAGATGTTTCAGGACAAGGTGAACACCAATGTGTCTGGATCCCTTTGCTGCATACTGCCTATTTTAAGTTTTATTGGTTTTATCCTTCTGCCAGGCACTGACTGGTGATGAAAAAGCTCGGATCATGATCTGACCTCCCTGAAACTGAAGTAGCACTGCTTTGGGCCTTTTCTTGACCTTGTTTCAAATCTAGGATGCTGTTATCTGCCCCATGCTACTCAGAGTCACAGATTGCTAATCAATCACTGTTGGTAAGCATGCTTCCTTCTGCTGTTGTTAGGCATCTATTAGCTGATCTCTTCCACCATTAGACTGGTGACATGGCTGCCACAAGATGTTTAAATTGGATATGGGCACACTGGCTAGTGTGTATATTTTGCTTGTATTAAATACAAGCAAAAAATGTTGGTAGTCTTACCAGGTAAGCCTTGGCACTTCCCATGGCAAACACATTCCAGCGACAGGGATAACAGAACTCTGCATGTGGATGAGTGCCTGTGGAAAAGACATGGCTTATAACAGACCTTGGGGAAACAGGTGGGATTAAATGTGTGCTGAGCTCCTGTGAAGTGAATGTGCTTGAGAAGCAGACAAAAGGTCTCTGAGGATGGTTTGCAGTGTCTGAGGGAATGCTTCAGACAGCACCAAACAGGATGAAAGAGACCCAAAGATTCACAAACTGAGAAAGGTTCTTTTCCCCTCTTTGGTATAGAGTAAATGGGAGGCCAGAAGAGTATAGAACAAAAAGGGGAGCAAACAGCATAGGTGAAGTCCCTGGAGATATACAGAATGAAAATGGCTCACTTCTCTATTTTCTCCTCCAGAAGAAAGGCTGAACAAAAGACCAAGGCTTCCATGTCAATCAGCCCTGTCTGTTGGAGATGCTGGAAGATGCATTTAGCTCAGCTGATTGAGTATTCAGCACTCCTTTTGAGAGGCATGATCCATACCTGTAGGGAAGTCCAGAGGCAGGCCAGACCCATGGGTGGGTAGGACTTAGAATATGTCCTCCTGGGCATGGTGTGCTCCAGCTCACTGGCCATGTTGCTTGATGTGGTATTTCTTCAGCCTTTGTGGAGTTCAGAGCATGGCCAGAACAACCTCTTCCTAGCATGAGTGGACTTGCTGATGTCTGGCCAGAAGCCATTGTGTAGAGAAGTCCAGGTGTCAGACACTAAAGATGACTTTGCTGTGGGACACTAGTGTCAGAATTCTCATGTTTGTGTGTCAGGGAAGCCATGTTAGCTGGAATTTGTCATGGAGTCCTAGTACTGGTGCCAGAAAGGGCCTGGCAAACTCCCACCAGAGCACAGGGATTATTAGCTCAGTGGCAAGCATGTTGGCTGAAAATCAGGTACAAACTTGCAAGGAATTTGACTGCAGACTTGCACTCCGGAGTATTTGAGCCCAGTGCAGAGGAGCAGACTGCAGGGTTACACACTGAATGCCTGCATGAAACTTAGGTTTTGGTGTGTGAATTGGAGACAAATGAACAGGGAGGACTGAATGGAGATGGTTTCTGCAAGTGTTAAACCTAAAGCCATTCCCCCACACCCCAGTGCATTTCTAGTGATTCTTCTCCCCTCTGAAGCTTCAAGGGCTGTGCCCTTATCTTTGATAAGGCTGAACTATTCCTTCAGCAACCAGAGTGATGCTATTGAAGGTAATGATGCTATTTGACAGCATGTCTGCCTTTGACATGTAAAAGGGTTTAAGCACTTTTCTATCTGACATAAAAGGGAAAGTCTTCTATTCTGATGCCACATCAACACATTGGGGAAAGTGGCTGCAAATTAATAGTTATGAATACCTTGAAGATGTTCTGTGGCTTTCAGTTTAAAAATAAGAGGCTTTGACCAAATGCAAATATTCATGATAGCTGTATGTGCTTTTCTAAATTTGGGGTAAATAAAAGGAAAAACAAGATTCTAGAAAAACCATGGTTCTCATTGCAAACATGTTCTGCTTTCAGTTATAGTTGCTTATTTTTTTTTTTTTAGTGAAAAGTTAGTTTTTTAAAATTATCTCCCATGTCTTGCAGTTCTAGTTGCAATCCATGATAGCAGAAGCCTCTACTAATGACACTGGTTGTCTTTCAGATACCTGCACAGAAATGCCTTATACTCAGTTAGCTTCTACGTGGCAGATAAATTTGGGATCCAATCGTCTCATGGGTTCCTCCAGAGGAACAGCTGTTGCCTTGAGGGATTGCATGCATGGCTACAGGTAGCTGCCATCATGCTGGCTGTGGGATAGCATAGAGGTTGGAGTTTCATAGTGCAATTAGCAGAGTGGGGTGTGGTGATACTTAATCTAAGAGCAAGCAACACCCACATGGAGTGTGTTTTGCCTCCTGCTGTTACTGCAGCGATGGGTACTGGCACTTAGGTCACCACACCCTGCAGCCAATTCCAACACTACAAAGTCTTTGCTACCGATAAAACATAAATAATAATCTTGCAGAGAGAAAAACATGATGTTCTTGGCCCTTGTTGTTCAGGTGGGTATGGGTAGTGATGAGGGTTGTTGGGTGATATGGAAGGACCCAGTCCCCACTGGAGGGCAGGTTGTTGGTACCCCTCATTGGAGTGGCACTGACAGGGTCAAGCTGGCAGCACAGGATGGGGCAGTGTTACTCAAGGGGTCATTGTGCGCTGAATAATCCTTAATGCACGGTGCTCGTGGGCTCTCCAGGCACTCTTCTCCAGCTTCACAGGAAAATAATCTTAGGATGCATTTCTTCAGAGGAAGTTCTGCTATTTCAGTAGCTCAATGACAGCCATTGTCTTTTATTTTCGTGTGTGAGTTGAAGCCAGAGTCACAAAAATTTCTACTTTGTTCCAAAACAATGGGGTTGGGTGCTTTGCGTGAGGACTCTCTGGCTTTTAAGCCGGTGTGCCATGCTTCACTTCTAGCACGGCTGGTGCTCAGCGAGGCTGGAGAATACCCACAATGAATCTGGGTGGTTATGCAACGCTGCACATGAAGTAAAATTCTTTTCTAACCCCTGCAGGCGATCAGTTTACGCCCTGAATGATGAGGTTTTGATTAGCCTTATCTAAGCTACGAATACTGTTAACGGCAATGAAATGGGCTGGCTCTGGTAAGGCCCATCAGAGCACAGCCTTGGTGGCCTTCTGAGGCTTCATGTCCTTTGCGGCTCTGTGGGATGTCGTGGTGCTTTGCCATGGGAAATCCTTTCACTGTGCAGATGTTACTTGCTGAGGCCTTGTAGATCAAAACCCAACTCCCACCATCTCCAGCCTAACGATTTTCGATGAGAAAACAGTGCTCTGGAAAGCGTTGACAGTAGGAATGGCAGGCTGCTTCCCCAGAGTCAACGGGGAGAGCTTGTTGCTTCGATACTGACATCTCCCTCTGAATACAGAGACTGGTTTCAGCATCCTCAACCCCACATGGCATTGGTTATAGCTTGGGGAGCAATTGTGCTCTCCCAGCAAATGCAGTTTCCCAGGGCTGCTGCATTCTTCTGCAGACAAAAGTTGCTGAGCTGTGAGGAGGCTCCTGGCTAGAAGGTGGAACCATTTTACAGTCAGACTGAGACTGATGGGTGGAATGAGACCAGGTGGTATGTTAGACCTCAGATGCATCTCTCTTCAAATCCCTCTCTTTTTCATATCCAGGAAAAAATAAATATATATAAAAAAAAATCTAATCCAACAGTGTGCCAGAACTTCTTGTACCCTTCAGCCTGATGGGAGGGAAGAATTGAGAAGCTGATCAATTTACAAGGCCAGGAGAGATCAATTGGACCAGTTGGTCTGGTGTGCGGTGCAAACCTGACCAAAAATGATACTAGTGATCCTTGTACCAGGCCTGTCAGAGAGAGCATTGTTGTTTTGAGTTGTGGGAGGATCTCACACTACAGGGATGAATCCCAGTGTAAGACCAGGGATGAATAGACTGAAATAGGTGTGACCCAGAGGATAACATGGCCTTCTGCATCTCAACGTACCCGCCTTCTGGATCTTCATGTACCCATCTGTGAAATTCAAATAATAATAGGGGGCACCCTGTAGGGATTCATTAGTCCTTTGAAGATGGCATGTGTTACATGCCATTATTGTGATCTTCTGAAGTTGGCCTCATCCCTGCCTTTTGGACATACACCTCTCACTGTTGCTCACTCCCTGACTCATTTCCCCCTCCTCCCTGGCACTGTCAAGCCAAGTCAGCAGTGACAAAGGCCTGTCCAGAACAGTCAGCCACATGCTATGGTGGCTCATGGCCTGGGCAGGGTCGCAACGATGAGGCCAATGCTCTGTTTGAAGCACAGAGTGCTGGAAGTTGCTGTATTGCAGATGTGACAGAGACCCAAGACCTTCCTGTGCTGCAGGATGTACACGGGGCACGTTAAACTGCTCATAATAAAGACACTTTTTTGTAATTTTTAGGTCAGAGCTAGAAGGTGGATTTGGGCAGGAAAGGAAACCTGATGAGAGGGAAGGGCATGACCCATGAGACTCTGCCTCCAGAGGATGAGGCAAAAGATGTTGGATTTAAGGGAAATCCATACTCTGGATGCATTTCTGAAATGCTTTTTGCTGAGGCTTCATGTGCTCTCAGATGCACAGGACTCACTGTGCACTTGCTTCTCAGAGGTGGATGAAATGAGGAAATTACCATTTCTCTTCTACCTCCTAGCAGTAATTCATCTTCCTTGGTGAGCTTCCAGAGGGGGAATAGCTCAGCTGCAGGGTGCTGAGTTGGCACACTGCTCTTGCAGCCTTGCAGGCGGGTGGTGTGAAGAGTCAGCTGCTGAGCTGGGTTACCCAAACACAACAGTGGGAAATGAGCAGCAGGGAGGGAATTTTTGCTGGGTCAGATTGGTGGAAACTGACTTGGGCTTGGGGATTTTGTCCTGGCCGAAGAGTAAGGACTGTGGTGTAGACTTTGGCTACCTGCAGTGATGGTGGGATTTCAGGATGACCAAAACTTGTTTCCCTGAAGCTCTGGGCTGCACTCTTCTGAGCTACAGTGGGTATGAAGAGGGCAGCTCTGAGTCATGTGTCTGTAGCCCAGAAACTCAAACTCATTTCCATTAGCTTGGGTTTGACTGGCTTGTTGGCTGATAACAAACTGGGGGTTGGTCACAGAAGTGCATGCAAGAAGAGCAGCTTTGTCCAGTGCCATGAACTTTGTTCTTGCATTGGATGAATGCAGATGAGGTGCCTTCCAGGCTGTGCTGAAGAGATGAGTCTCATTTGTTAGACAGCAGAGTCTAGCCCAGGATAGGTGCATAACTGGGTGTCTCTGAGGCGCAGGAAGCCATTTTGATGTGATTGCCAGCAAAGATGAGTCCTTTTCCAAGGCAGCAGGCAGGATGTGCAGGACAGATCTTCTCTGTGGATAATGCAGATGCAGCCCAAAATGTTATGTTAGTTTGCAATGTTAGTGTGACAACACAATAATCTTCCCCTGGTATTTCTTATTTGACAGCTGTAGATGAGCCTAAAGCAAGCTGCAGGGGGCTGCTTGCTCTGAACCTGGAGTGTTAATAATGTTGAGACTGATTTACAAAAAGGTGTTTTTGAAGTCCATGCATTTTGAAAGGTCTCACTTTGGAGATCAAACCATGAAGCACTGCTGAAGTTGAGAGCTCTGGGCTCTGCTTTGGCTGTGAACCAAAATAACATCTACTCTGGGTTTCCTTTGTTAAATATGCCAAAAAACCTTTTAGCCCTGAGGATCTCTGGGTTGTGAGAGGGGTGTAGTGGCTGGTTGGAAAAGAGCGAAGTTTCAATATTTCAGAGATAGTAAGTGCTAAGCAGTGGTGCTGATGAGGTTCCTCTGAGGGTGAAAAAAGATGAAGAGGTAAAAAGTGTCAGATCAAGAAAGGACTGTTATGGTGGGAATACAGGCATGTCTGTAGTCTTATTAGGAATACGTGGGATCTCGTTTTCCCAGTCATGTTACTTTCCACAGGGTGTGAAGGAGTTAATTTCCCTCGAAGAGGAGACCAGGGGAGGGGACCTGGTCTCCAAGGCTGTTTGGTGTGTTGATGTGAACAGGGCACCTGAAGAGATGGTAGAGCACAAACCACTTGAGAGTATAGCTTCTGTGTGGCTGCAAAGGTTGTGGTGGTGTGAGCTTGTCTGTTGCTCAGGAGGAAGAAGAGCGAGCAGCACTGACACAAGCATATATTGGACCCAGCAGTGAGGTTAAAGTCCCTTTTAGGTTTAGTCCTTTTACAGGTTAAAGTCCCTTTTGCTTGTTGAGAGTCATGGTGATGAGTACTGAAGCCACAGCGCTGACTGCAGAGATGTGAGCTCTCTGTGTGTGTGGAGTAAACAGTGCTGGGAAGAGGACAGTCCATGGCAGCACTGCCACAGTAGGTGAAACATGGCAGCAGGTCCTTATCAGGGCTCATTTTTTTTTTTTTTCTTCTGTGGTGGCTTTGGAGACCTGATCCAAAATATTGCCTTGTTCTGGGCTGACAATGGGGCTGCACAGCTCATGCTCTTGAGCACTGAGGGCACCCTCAGAGCTGCTTGGGCTGGAGACTGTCATTCAAACAGTGAAGAGCTACTAAAGCAGAGATTGTTTTAAAAAAGATACCCAAACCAACTGAAAAACCCAGTGAACAAGCCCTCACCCCCCTAAAATAAACTCAACCAGTTATACTATGAGGAAACTTTTCCTTGGCAAGCATCCCTAGGTGATGCTAAACCCATTAGAAAGGAGGTAATAACACTGACAAAAAAAAAAAGTGCCACATCACTGAAGGGGAGAAAAATAATCATCTGAGTGGACGAGGCATCTCAATTACTTTCACAGATCTATAGATATATTCCTGTGCAGGCAGAGCCTGTGAAGGAAAGAAATGTGAGAACATCAGGAAAATGGGAGAATTATTATAGGAAAGGGAGTGTAAGTATGTTCATCTCTAATTGGAGTGCAAATCTTTTGGCTGCTGATTGGAGTCCCTCCTCCATTCTCCTCAGGACCTGAAGAGAGAAAAGGTGGATGTCCCCTGTGGTTGTCCTGCCCACCATGGTGCTGGCCAGACTTGGTGGCTGTAGGACTTTGTTGCTAAAGCTTCTTGCAATCTCTTGGGTTTCCACCTGACAAGAGCTTGCCTAAATTTCATATTATGCTCCCATTTCCCCCCTGCATTTCCCTAGTGCTTGTCCATGATTATTTTTATCTCATTTCCTGTTTTTCTAGCAGACCATGGTGAAAAATTGACCCACTGAGAGCTGTCCTACCAGACACAGCATTGTTATGCTGTTTACTTTTCAAAAATTTTAACTGAGACATGAACAAAAGTGTCTGTGATATCTTCTCTTCCCCTCAGCTGCTTTTCTCAGTGGCATATTACTCTTCAGCTGTTTGACATAATTTTAAAATTAAGATTAGCAAGGTGCTGTGCTAAACCCGTTGCTAAAATCGTCTCTCCTACAGATCTGATCCTTCAGTACAAACTCCTATGGAAATTAATGAGCTGTCTGGATTCCAGTGCAGGATTGAGACTTTATTGTGTAAATCCATCAAGAAAGGCAATCAAGTGAGTCAGGCAAGGTTTATGTTTAATACACTATTGCTGTCATCCCTCATTATTCTGCTCAGGTTTCCTTTTGTAACTCAAGCGCATAGGAGCAAATCCTTGAAACCATATGGCTTTGCAGGGTTCTCCTCATCCCCAATATCACACTTCATACCATTGGTTTTTTTTTTTTTTTTTTTTAGGAGGTTGTAATTATGCAGTAGTAATTGAGAGGGGAATCCTTTCTTTTTTGAGATTTGGTGCTGAAGGTACTTTTGGTTTTGTTATCAAGGGATGTTTGGGCCATTCTGACCTCCTGCTGTTAGGTGTGGGTATAGCTGGTGGACAGGGTGTTGCAGTGGTGGGACCATGGGGGAGAGATGTGGTGGTCACAGCCTCATCTAGGATTAGGACCTGTGTGTGTCTCTCCTCTCCCTTGACTATGTCTACACTGCTAGGCTGGGAACTGCTCTAACCTGGCCAGTCTGACTGGGTCTGGCACTCACTGTACTTCCTTCAGGAACAGGGTGGTCAGCCAACTGTCCTAAATCAGGGAACGGCTTCACTTCTCTGTGAGAATAGACCTTCCAGAGGAAAAGAATTTTAAAACCAAAACCCATTTAAAAATGCACTTCCCCTCCCCAAACCCTATCACCTCATGTCTGACTCATGGGACGCTATCTCAGGAAAAAATAATGTGTTTTATATTTGTCCTTTAAATAGATTTCCAGCTCTATCCACTTTTCAACTACCATACACTTTTTTTGCTTTTCTTCTGCTGGATCTTTTCTAATCTCTCTGAAGGCTTTACCAAGACATGCTATATCGGGTTAGTTCTCTTCCTGTTGGTCTCTCCCCTAATTCCATAATACACAGAAACTCTCATGTTTCTGGGCAACACACCTCTCCAGCTCTGCCACAAACCTGTAGGCAGTTTACTTCTCTGTTCCGAGCTCTACACTGTGAACCTGCACGTGATTTCACTTTCAGTTGTAAAGAATGTTAGGGATGGTCACACACCAGTTAGGACTCTACTTACTTGGCCTTGGCTCTAGTTATAAATGCTATCAACTATTCTGATCTGAGAAATCTGGGGCAGTGATTTATTACACGCACTTATACTGAGCTGTGTTGGTCTGCCTGCCCAAACACCTGTCATGCAGAAGTATGTTTTTGTGCTCAGATGGTGCTGACCTGCCACTCTACATAGCTGCAGCCTACTTGACCACGCTTGAACCCCTCATAGCTCTGGTCTGCTCAACTCTCATTTATCCAAACCTTGCAAATTACTTTTCTCTCCAAATTCTTCTCTTTTCACAAGAGTACAAGGCACACAGCTTCTTCACGTGTAAATCACATTCCAAAACTCTGATGTCATCTTTATTATTTATTTCTCTCGATTCTCATGAGAAGCCCTGCACTGGATGGCAATATTCATGTTTATCTCTTCTCTGGGAGAGACTTGAACAGTGCTACTTGGATGGATCCTTTACATCAATAACAACACACCTCTATGAACAGTATCTGTATACTGCCAGGTCCCATGTGGGCTGAGAAAAGGTTTACACTAATAACACTGCAATTTCTTCTGAAAACAGGGAGAGAGGGAAGGGATGAGGTTTTGATAGTATGGTTTTCTCATTAGCACAGCTGCTATGTGAACTGTAATGTCAAACTCAAAGAATTTCAACAAGGCCTTAAACTTGATGTTTTTCAACCTTGCCTGAATTCTTACTGTTTAGGTTCATAGTGAGGTGCTTTAATAAAAGCAGACTGACTTCCAGAGGTCTTCAGTGACCTGGTCTTGTTGTTGTCTCTACTGGAGCCAAATGATTAAAATCAAACCTTTTCAGCTATTTAGTTGAGATGTGAAAAGGTATCAGTGGTGTACCAACTGGGGTGCTTCTGTCTTAAGAACAACCCTAAAGATAAGAATTCTTCCAGCTATGTGGAGAAACTGAAATCATCTATTTATAATTTTCCTACCTTGACAAAAATGCAGGGAGTGACTCAAATATATTCCATCCTTATGGAAATTAATTGTGTTAATGGGATCATTAGAATTTAGAGCTACTGTCATCAGACTGGTTTTTGCAGCTAATGATGGTTCTTGGTAACATTACGTCATGACGAAGGCGGAGAATCCGGTCATCTATATATACGTGATCTGACCTGAGCCTTTTCTTTGGGTTCCGTTGAGCAATGCACTAATAGAGTCAACACAGGCAAACAGCTGCCACCCTCACCATGAAAATAGAAGGTGCCTCGGTGGTTCTTGCTCTGGCATTTTTCTGCTTCTTCTCAGGTTAGTAACTTCTGGTGTTCTCTGTGCTGAAATCTGGGATTGGCAGAGGACAAAGCCTGGGAACTCCCATAAAGACAATGAGAGGCTTAGAGAGGCCTTTTTCTTTAAAAAGCATAGTGGTGTAACTAGAAGACCATCATTTTTTACTGTACTGCTTGTATTGATTTGCTATAACACATTCTTGATAATGTCTTTCTCTTGCATGTGAAAACAGTGAAGTTCCACTGATAGCTGAAAGTACCTGTTCTTAATAGAGTTGACAGTTCAACCACAAACAACAAAACCCCCAGTTGTTTAAGAGGAATGCAAATTTCCAACCAGATTGAATTTTTGTATAAAAAGCTTGACTTCGAAAAAAGTATAATACAACTTTTAGTGAATTCAGGAAACTGGAGATTACTTGTCAGCACTTACTATGGAATGCATTTTTGTATAGCTACAATAGAGAGACTTGAGCAGGAGTTTAGGCTTGATGTAATGATCATTCAATTTACCGCCTATTTCCATTGAGAAAGAGCTAATGGAGAATTCCTTGGTGGTTCTCCGTGAGCCACTGATGTAAGAGGAAAGATGAAACATGTATTATCCCAACTCTAAAGGGCTTAGTAGAAAGAAATGTATATCAGCTACCTACCTGGTGACTCATTAATTCAGTAATTTGTGTGAAGACTACAAATGGAATAGGCCTCAAAAAACAATTTGAAGGTTTGCACAAACAGTGCTATTATGGGCTAGGTCTGGTATTTGTACCTCAATTCTATCTGGAAAAAAAAAAAACCAAAAAAAACAACCAAACAAAAACAACCCAAACAAAAAAACCCCACACATTTGGCTGAGGTTGATACCACTACCAAAGCAATGGGGTAAATTAATAGAGAAATAGTTACTGGATCATCCATGGAACCTGTTTTTTTAAGACTGAGAAAAGTAGCCTAGTAAAGGAGAGCACAAACACACAAAATCTGGATGTTTTTGCATTTGAATGACAAAGTGCAGTGTTCCAGAAGGTCTCTAATGCCTGGTCCTTTCTATCAATGTACAATAATGTATTGGATTAGTTTTTATCTAGAGGTAGTTGGGTGGATTAGGAGACTGCATCAAGTATCTTAATTAAATGCTTTTTATTTTAAATTTCCCTTAAAAAAAAAATATCTGTGTAGTTTTATTGTTGTTGGTTTTTTGTTGCAGATGTTGCCAGCCAAGCTTCGATTAAGGCGAGTCCAACATTTTCTATTCTGATTCTCCTTTTGTTTTGCCAACTACAGTGCTTAATGCATGCTCTGAGCAAAGTCATTTGGACAGACTATACTTAGATATCACAATGCTTTTTCAGTGGTTGAAAAAAGTGAATATCTCAATGTTTAGAGACAACACTTTTGTGATACAGCAATGGCTCTAGCTGGTAATGTTTGCTGTGCTATGCTGAGCACGTATCCGAACAGCTCTGGGCTGGAAATATGAGACAGAAATGGCATGAATTATATTTCTAATGATATTTCAGAGTTTTGCTTCTGATCCAGCAGAAACCACTGGTTCTGATAATTCCCAAGTTTGATAATTAAAATAATTAAGGCAAGTCCTCTGAGTCTCAGAAAATTATTTGATTCAATGACTGAGGAGTCAGCCCCATTCATGTTTTAATCAAACAACCTCGCCTCTCCTTAGTAAAGGCCCTTTTGGAAGGCATAGTAGCCAAAAATAACTAAATGGTTCATTGTTGCTCCCTAGTCTGTATTTCAGTTACCCAGCAGAAGAGATAATTGTTTGTTGCAGCAGTATACAGTATTACTGCCTTGCTTCCTAAAAGGATTGTACTTTTCTTGCTTCAGTCTTGCACCTGAATCACTCTCTTCAGTCACTCTGGTCAATTCATTACTCTTGCATCCCTCTGGCACTTCTAGGGCTGTGTTTTCTGCTCTTGACTAACTTTATAACATAGTCCTCCCCTGGAGCGGGTAGCAATTTCCAGCTGCATGCAAATTAACTACATATTCCTTTCCCCATGAATAATGGCCCTTGCAATGGGTTTTGAACTTTCTCATTGTCTTTTCTGCCTCAGGAACCAGGAGTGGAGCTCTGGGTGCAGCTTGTACCATGTGTGGTGTGTGGTGAGGGATGGTGATGAGAAGTGTGGTAGCCTCAGGCCTGATGTTGAGCAGACTATTGCTGTAGCCCACCCAAAAAAGCTCAAATGTGAACAAACTGTTCTCAGGATGTTGATGGTCTTGGAGCCTTCACTGACTGTGCTCTGTGTTTTTCAGAATGAGTGCAGGAAAATTTGGTCCCTTCTGCGCAGTGGGAAGTTTTCCTGTCCCACCACCAAGGAGCCCGTCAGCAGCCCAGATGGCAAAACAGACCTCAACAAGTGCATGATGTGCCAAAGGCTGCTGTGAGTATCGGCTACCCGCTGGCTCCAGCAGCTCTCCTGCCTGTCCGTGTCTTCTCCTGTAGCAATAAGCCCACTCCCAGGAGGCTCTGTGGTGTAAAATACTCCTGGGCTAGCTAGGCAGACCAGACAGTAGCAGTTCAGCAAAGCTGTGAACACAGTAGCTCTCTCCAGCTCCTCACCATCACATGGAGGGAGGGACACAACACAGGATGTCAGAAGCAAATCTAGGGTGAAAACATACATGGACTAAGTTCCTTATTTCCACAGATAGTGTTTCATAGAATGGAGACACCTGGGTATTAGGCAGAGGAAGAGGATGACAATGGCCTGGTGCAGAGCTGCTAAACCCCCTGGACATGTCTTTGAGCTGGAGCCCCAGTTCTGGTCCATCCCACTGCCTTGCACAACAGGGAGGTGGGGTTGACAAGACTGGCCTTTAATCACTAGCTATTTTGGTTTTATGTCTGAGGATTGCACACTAATCTGTCACTCATGCCTCCTTT